>NC_052353.1:21177174-21260941 GCF_009727055.1 Benincasa hispida | reverse complement strand
AAAAAAAAAAAAAAAAAAAAAAAAAAAAAAAAAAAAAAGAAGTAAAATAAAAGGGATAGTGTACATACATTGTAGCTCCCGAAAAAATCCTTTTCTCACTGAAACTCGACCGGAACGGGTTGTGGGACCCAGTGAATGAAGGAATGAAAAGAGAAGAAAGGGAGGTTCAAGTTTAATGTGAGAAAAAGGGAATTTTTGTGAGAATTTGGAAACCAAAATTATAGAAAATTCAGCTTGCTTATAAGAGAAAGAGATTTATTTCAAAAGAAAACTTTCTTTTATAAAATAATTACATGCATCTAATGCATGTAAAAACTCACCAAAGATCAACATCTCACAAAGCACTAAACCAAACTAGGCTATGTGTCATTCTATAATGTTTACACATAGTCCACTTAAGTTAGTGGGATTATCCAACAAAAATGTTGGATAATTCCACTAACTCTAGTCAAGGGCAAAATGATCTTTTTCCATTTGGTCAAAATCATCTTTGACTTTCCCTAGCGAAAAAGTCAACCCTTTGACTTTTTACAGTTTTGACCCTCTTGACTAATTTTGACCTCCCAAAAATGAATCCGCATTCATATTTTCAAAATTAAAATCACATTTGAATATAGAGTGCCATTCAAAAAATGAATAGCGATATCGCATATACTTGTCAGTTATAATCCCTTTTCCTAATTCGAATAATTCTAATTAATCTAACATACTGTTCTAAGCTTAATCCATATGAGCTAGTAGGGGAACTTAATGGACCTACATATCATGGGCTCCAACAATCCGAAATTAACCGGTAAAAATCTTTAACCTAATTAATCAACATTTGTTAACTAACGGGTCATTCCACTAAAGTCCCGTAGTTGCACTCCTCTCACTGTAGATATAATTAATCTCATGATGTGAACTCTTAGGGATGCTAGAGATAAAAGTACATTACTTCTCTCCAGCTGAAGTGTTCTAGACGGTTAGGGTATAAAATACTTAGTGATACATTTTGGCTAACTTAAACATATCCTAAGTCTAGGTGATTCATCCGAGTAAAACTTTTATACTGGATTTTTAACCTACGATGTCTAGGTGATAAACAAATGTTATTACCTTACACCGCTCACGCATGCTCATAAAAGCGGTTTAACCTAACTCAAACGTCGGCTTGATTACCAGGTAGTAGGTGTTCCGTGAACCGTCAACTTAAATACCTTCAACCTTAGTCATTTTATCTGACTTTTTGCCAAGATCTTGCCGGGTGAGTTTTCATGTAACTTCGGTTTTACAAGATATCGACCTATTTTCTTTGAAAATTGGGATTGCTCGATGGTTAACCCTAAGTGAGCATGCATCTTATCTGTATTATAGATTTTAGAAGTCTAGGTTATTTTATAACAATTATAACCCTAGAGCATTCATCTATAACATGCTTCCTTCAAACAAACATTCTTTTTATTAAACAATTACATGCATCTAATGCATGTAAAAACTCATCAAAATTCAACACCTCGCAAAGCATTAGACCAAAGTAGGTTATGTGTCATTCTATAATGTTTACACATAGTTCACTTAAGTTAGTAGGATTATCTAACAAAATGTTGGATAATTCCACTAACGCTAGTCAAGGGAAAAATGATCTTTTTCTATTTGGTCAAAGTCAAACCTTGATTTTTAGCGAACAAATCAACTCTTTGACTTTTTACAGTTTTAACCCTTTTGACTAATTTTGACCTCCCGAACATGAATCCGCATTCATATTTTCGAAATTCAAATCACATATGAATATAGAGCGCCATACAAAAAATCGATAGCGATATCGCATATACTTGTCGGTTTTAATCATTTATTTTAATTTGAATAATTCAAATTAATCCAACATACTGTTCTAAGTTTAATCCATATGAGCTAGCAGGGGGACCTAATGGACCTACAGATCATGGGCTCCAACAATCCGAGATTAACCGGTAAAACTGTTAAACCTAATTAATCAACATTTGTTAACTAACGGATCATTCCACTAAAGTCCCGTAGTTGCACTCCCTTCACTGTAGATATATTTCTGTCCATCTGATATAACCATAATAAGTAAGTCAATCTTTCACAGGTTGTTCGTGGTATTGGCTGGGTCAAAATACCATTTTACCCCGAACACTTCTTGCTCCTTCAATACAACTGAACCTCTAAAGAACAATTGATTTGTGGTCCAACCAACAAATCAAGTTCCTCTAAGCCTAGTGAAAGGGTGGGGCCCCTTGTTCTTATTCTGAAGTCAGCACTTAAGGGAACAACCTATCTACTACCCTTAGAGATGGGTAGGAGTGAAATCCGTCTTGCACACTATATCCCCAGCTATTTACCCTGTCTTACCCCTGAAATGGGAGCCTTATTGAGCCAGCGCTATTGAGCTGCTCTCACCCATGCAGATTTAAGGGTAATTTCGAATAAACAGGAGTTCATAGTTAGCTTAAGATTGAGATCGAGTTACCTAGGTCATCAAATTTGAATTAGTGTTCATAGTTAGCTCAAGATTGAGATCGAGTTACCTAGGTCATCAAATTTGAATTAGTCAGTTTTAAACAGTAAACGGTGTTATAAAGTAAAAATGACTAAGTCATGGTCCAGTCTTATACAAACTCATTGCATAGGATGACCCCACTCACATATCTCTAAATGAACGATTCAAGATCACATCGTTTGTACTAACTACAAAATGGGTCGTATCCATAGTGTCCCCAGAACAAGGCGCCCAACCTTATACCTAATAGACCATTTTAGGCTACATACTCGAACTTGATCCATGTTTTATGTCATCACATAAAGTTCAAGTCTACATTAAAAAGCTTCGGGACCTTAGTTTATTGGATTCAAGATTACAATTTCAATAACAATTTTATCAAAAAACAAAATAGAATATGTTTATCAATTTACAAACTACGAGTTTTATGACACAAAATCCAACAGATAACAATTTCAATAACAAATTTTATCAAAAAAACAAAACAGAATGTGTTTATCAATTTACAAACTACGAGTTTTAGCACATAAAATCCAACAAGCTCCCACTTGGACTAAAACTCCTAATGGAATATCACAATGTTGAATTTAAGTGAGAAACATAGGAGTACAATAAACTAGGGCATATACTCAAAAGTTCTCCCACTTGTCCTAGTTTACAAACTTCGTAGACCTAGACTCTGTAGGTGACCTTCAAACACTTTAGCCGTGAGTGCCGTTGTAAAAGGATCAACAATGTTTTGCTCAGAAGATATCTGGGTCACTACAACGTCTCCACGTTGTACAATCTCCCGGATAAGATGGTATTTGCGCTCAATATGCTTTTCGCGCTTATGGCTTCTTGGTTCTCTTGAATTTGCAAATGCACCACTATTATCACAATATAGGGTGATAGGCAGATGCATATTTGGAACGACTTCCAAACCTGTCAAGATGTTCCTCAACCATACTACTTCCTTTGCTGCTTCACATGCAGCTACGTATTCAGCTTCCATTGTGGAGTTTGCAATACAGTTTTGTTTCACACTTCTCCACACTACTGCTCCTTCATTTAGAATGAACACTGATCTCGATGTAGATTTTCTTGCATCTTTATTAGTTTGAAAATTAGAGTCAGTGTATCCATAAGGATCAAATCCTTAGTACCATACACGAGCATGTAATTCCTCGTTCTCCTAAGATACTTAAGGATATTTTTAACGGCAGTCCAATGATCATATCCAGGATTGGACTGATACCTACTGACTATCCCTACTGCATAGCATATGTCAGGTCTAGTACATAAAATTGCATACATCAGGCTCTCTACTTTGGAAGCATAGGGAATGTGTCTCATATCCTCAACCTCTTGAGATGTCTTAGGACATTAATCCTTTGACAAATGAATTCCATATCTATAAGGTAATGGACCTCTTTTGGAATTCTGCATCTTATACCTAGACAACATTTTGTCTATATAAGTTGCTTGAGACATGGCTAGTGTTCTGTTCTTGCGGGTCTGAATAATCTGAATCCCGAGAACATACTGTACATTTCCTAAATCTTTTATTTGGAACTTCGTTGCTAGCCATTTCTTGATGTCAGTTAGGTAACCTACTTCATTCCCAATGAGTAGAATTTCGTCAACATATAAAACTAAGAACGCTATAGTGGAATTAACGATCTTCTTGTAAACACAAGGCTCATCAACATTCTGTTCAAAGCCATAAGATTTGATCGCAGTATCAAATCTTATATTCCAAGATCTAGAAGCTCGTTTTAACCCATAAATGGATTTTTGAAGCTTACAAACCTTTTGTTCTTGACCCTGTGCAATAAACCCCTCTGGTTGAGCCATATAGATACTCTTCTCAAGATCGCCATTTAGAAAGGCTGTCTTAACATCCATCTTCCAAATTTCATAGTCGTAAAAGGTGGCAATGGATAAGAGTATTCTAATCGACTTAAGCATGGCAATGGGAGAGAAAGTTTCTTCATAGTTCACTCTCTCTCTCTGGGTATAACCCTTTGCCACAAGTCGAGTCTTAAAAGTCTGTACTTTACTGACTTTGTCTCGTTTTCTCTTGTAGATCCACTTACAACCAATTGGTTTTACATCATTTGGTTGATCTACAAGTACTCAAATAAAATTGAAGTACATAGACTCCATTTCGAGGTCCATGGCTTTGACCCATTGATCACGGTCCACATCTTCCATCGCCTGTTTATAGGTCGATGAATCCTCTATGTCGTCATCAGGTATGATGACTTGTATTTTCGTTAAACCCAACTAACAGTTAGGCTGATGAACAACCCTCCCACTACATCGAGGCATTCTCAACTCTTGAGAAGGATATGACTGATCGGATGTAATAGTTTTATCTACTACTTTAGTAGATGAACTAGCTCTATTTGTAGTGTCTTTGAAAATTTCATTCAATACTAGTCTACTACGAGGTTGATGACTTCTTATGTGGTCTTCCTCTAAGAATGTGGCATTTGTCGATACAAATACCTTATTCTCTTGAGGATCATAAAATAGACCACATTTTGTTTCTTTTGGATAACCTACAAATAGGCATAGTTTTGAACGACGTTCCATTTTTTTAGGATTTTGCACCAACACGTGTGTCGGGCATCCCCAAATCCTAAAGTGACATAAACTGCCTTTACGCCCTTTCTCTCATAAGGTGTTTCTGAAACACTTTTAGAAGGAATGTTATTCAAAATATAGACAGCATTCTCTAATGCATGTCCCTAAAAGGAATCAGGTAACTCAGCAAAGCTCATCATTGAGCAAACCATGTCCAACAAGGTTCTGTTTCTTCTTTCAGATACACCATTCTGCTGAGGCATATTAGGTGCAGAAAGTTATGACTTGATTCCGTGTTCTATCATATAGTCCTGGAATCTTAAATCCATGTACTCCCCACCTCGATCTGATCGTAGTGTCTTAATTATTTTACCTAACTGGTTCTCAACCTCAGCCTTATATTCTTTGAACTTTTCAAAAGAATCAGACTTGTGATGCATTAGGTAAATATGACCATACCTTGAATAATCATCAATAAAACTGATGAAATATTCATACCCATCTCGAGCTTTGACATTCATTGGTCCACAGAGGTCCGAATGTACAAGCTCTAAGGGTATTGTAGTTCTGAGACCTTTTCCAGTAAAAGATCTCTTTGTCATTTTCCCCTCAAGACAAGACTCACATGTAGGTAAAGAATTGTCTTCTAACTGATTTAGGAGTACATTCTCAACCAATCTCTCAATCCTTTTGAGATTTACGTGGCCAAGTTATAAGTGCCATAGATAGGCATTAGAAGAATCTTTTTGTCTTTTATTCTGAGTTTCAGTTGTTCTAAACATCTCAGTATTTAAGACAAATTTTGCTTTAGTTGGTCTTAACTTATATAAGTTGCTTTCAAGTATAGCAGAACAAATTTGAATACCTTTTCTAAAAATGAACGCTTCATTAACTTCAAAAGATATTTTATACATTTGTTCCAATATACATGTGATAGATATTAAATTCCTTCTCATTTTAGGAGCATACAAAACATCTTTAAGTATGATATCTGTCTCTTATACACATCTAGATGTGTATAAGAGACAGCCATTGAGCTAGTCATGCTAAAAAGAAAAACATATCCTTTTTAGTAAAAAAACGTTAATCTTTAAAATCCAATCAAGTTTAGCAAAAAATAATGCACCTTCATTATTATATTTTGCAACGATATTTCAGTGGTTTAGAATAACCTCCACCAAGGGGTGATCGACTATTCCTCCGTTGAACTAAGACTATCTTAGCTAGATACTATCACCAGAATAACTCTTATTCCTATAGCAGATCAGTTATCGCTACTTTGGTCAAGAATTTACTAACACTTAGTAATTCTCGTAAGTGTGACCCTCATTTTCAGACTTCAAAGATTGGAATCATTATGCTCCCGAAGTTGGAAAGAAAAGAATAAAAAGGGACCTGAGAGACCATATCAATTTCTAGAGTTTGCGAAGTTTCGAATCCTATAATACAGCCCTCCGATTGGTAAGGTCGCTCCAAGGCAGATATGCAGGAGCATTATAGGAATCTTACGGTGCGACCTAATGGAAGAGACCATAGGATGTGTTGACACACTTCCTTCTCCCACTTACTATGAACAACTTCCCCTATTCACCTTTGTATTGACTCATGCAAACAATCTCCGAATGAAGTCAGCTCTCACAACAGCCCAACGCTAAGCATGAATTTCACGGTGTGAACTCTAGGGGCGCTAGAGCTAAAGATACATTACTTCTCTCCAACTGAAGTGTTCTAGATGGTTAGGGTATAAAATACTTGGCGATACATTTCGGCTAACTAAACATATCCTATGTCTAGATGATTCATCCGAGTATAACTAAACAAATTTTATTACCTCACACCGCTCACGCATGATCATAAAACCGGTTTAACCTAACTCAGACGCCGGCTTGATCTCCAGGTCGTAGGGGTCCGTGAACCGTCAACTTCAAAACCTTCAACCTTAGTCACCTTATCTGACTTTTTGCTAAGATCTTGTTGGGTGAGTTTTCTTTTAACTTCGGTTTTACAAGATATCGACCTATTTTCAATGAAAATAGGGATTGCTCGACGATTAACCCTAAGTCAGCATGCATCTTATCTGTATTATAGATTTTAGAAGTCTAGGTTATTTTATAACAATTATAAACTAAATTATAACAATTATAACCCTAGAGCATTCATCTATGACATCCTTCATTCAAACAAAGATGCTTTAATATAACACTTATATTAAAATTAAGCATGCATAGTATATATTTTATAACACTTATAACATATAACAAATGCATGTCACATGCTTTTCCTATGGTGGGGTTTTAAAACTATATGGCATACTATATGCACACATAATCAAACAACATTATACATCATATGCTTAATAGGTAAACAACACTAAAGTGGACTGATTTTGGCATTAAAAACAAACAAATAACTAATTTATTATAAAAAACAGCAACTAACTTCTCGGAACCGGCTTGAAGCACTTTGAACCATCTGAAACCGCTCAGAAACCACTCGAACCGGCCCAAAAATACCAAAAATCGAGTTGAACCAGTCAAACCGGCTCAACTAGGTCAAACGGACCGGTCCAGATCATCTGGACCGACTGGTCAATGTGCGCTGGCGTAGTCAACGGATGCGCGGGGCGGATTGACGGAGGCAGAACGGACGGGCGCACGGGGCGTGGGTCACGCGAAGCGGAGCTGGAGAGCGCTAGTCGGATCCGGCGGTGGCAGGCATGCAAAGCAGGCACGCGTGCAAGAAACCGGGCGACGAACTGGGTCAGGTCGAGTCTGGGAGCCTTCTCTCGGGTCTGGGAGCTAATTCGAGTCTGTGACCAAAATTTCTTCAATTTTGTTACTATCCTCTCTCTTGGAATCAAGCAATTACAGCCTAATTTCAACTCTAATGACTCCAACAAATTTACAAACCCTTTTCACACATTAATGCTCATAAACATGTGAGCAATTACAAATTTCCACAAGAAATTTAAAGAAAAACAATGCCAAAATCATAATAAATCCACTTTAGTCCATATTTCATTCAACCTTCGAATAGAAAGGAAAAAAACACCCACCAAAAGCAACTGAGCATAATTAAAGCATTCTCTGATACCACATGATAGAACACGAGACATACGCAGCAGAATAAGGATCTTATTACACTCTAATTGCTCTTAATTAAAAGGAAATTAGCATGAAAATGAAGGAAAAACCAGTAAATTAATATGGATAGAATACAACCTTTGTAGCTCCCGAAAAACGCTTTTCCTCGCTGAATCTCAACCCGAATTCTTCCGAACCACCACTAGAGCTGATCTACTATCCTCTGGACTTAGAATTGGGTTGTAGGACCCGATGGATGAAGAACCTGAGAGAGAGAGAGATGGAAAAAAAGATGGAATTTTGGGTTGGGTTTAGGTTTTGAACTTCACTCAAAGACAAGAGATTTTTCCAATCCAAATTTAGAAAACTATTTTGGCAAAAATGGCAAAATTTTTTCATCCAATTTGAAAGCCAAAATTTATAGAAAAAAGTCATGCAACAATTGCATGAAATAAATTCATAAAAACCCAACACCTAGAATCTACTAACTATAAGCCAACACCTGACCCACTATTTTGTTAGTGGAACTATCAAACAAAAATTTGGATTTTCTCACTAACTTTAGTCAAAGGGCAAAATAGTCATTTTGTCAAAGTCAAACTTTGACCTAAAGGTCAACATTTTGACTATTTATGATTTTTCTCATGTTGACTAATTTTGACCTCCCAAGCATGAATCCACATTCATTTTCTCAAAAATCAAATCACATTTGAATATAAGGTCGGTCAAAGTTTGACTTTTCAAAGTCAAAAGTCAACTCTTTGACTTTTTACATCTTTGATCATTTCCATTATTTCCGAGCTTTCGAATATGAACGTATTCATATTCTTGATATTTAAATCATATTTAAATATTAAAGTTGTGTCTCTAAATTGAAAAACCGACCACTATATCACATATACTTGTTGGTTTCTCTCTCTTCACCTAATTCGAACAATTCGAATCATTCTATCATATTGTTCTAAGTTTATTCCATATGAGCTAATAGAGAAACCTAATGGACCTATAACTCATGAGCTCCAATGATTCGAGATTAGCTGGCTAAAACTCTTTTAGATGGAGCTAATCAACATTTGTTAACTAACGGGTCATTCCACTATAGTCCCGTAATTGCACTCCTCTCACTATAGATATATTTGTGTCCATTTGATATATGCTAATCCTTCACAGGTTGTTCGTAATCTCGGTTGGGTCATAAAAATCGTTTTACCCACAAGACTACATCTTAATCCTTAAGTTCCATTGATCCTCTAATGAACAATTGGTTTAGGGTCCTACTTATAAACCAAACCCCTCTCGGCTAAGGAGAGGGTGGGGCCCCTTGTTCAAGACCTGGATTCAGTACTAAAGGGAACAACCTATCTACTATCCCTATAACGGGTAGGAGTGAATTTCATCTTGCACCCTATATTCCCAGCTATCCACCTGATCTTACCCCTGAAATGGGAGGCTTATTGGGCTAGAGATAATGAGCTGCCCTCACCTATGTAGATCTAAGCACAATTACGAGTGAACAAGAGTTCATAGTTAGCTCAGGATTAAGATTAAGTTACCTAGGTCATCAATGAACGAAATAGTCAGTTTTGTATATAAAACGACGTTTAGAACGTAAAAAGTGACTATTTCATAGTTCAGTCTTATGTAAACTCTTTACATAGGATGCCTCCACTTTCATGTCTCCACATGAACGATTTAGGATCACATCGTTTGTACTAACTACTGTTGGCTTTTTGGCCCTTAATCTCAAATTAATTAATTTTAGTTAATCAATCAATATTTTGATGATAAAAAACTCAATTTTTAATTACTAAAAATTTTAGTGTTTTAATATGTCCATAGTGTAGAGCTCGAAACAACGATTCCAACACCTCTTGAATCACTCAAATTAGAGCTAAAACGAAGACGATATGACCGAAACAAGTCTATAGAGAAAATATCGTGGTGGATGACGTGGCATAACCAGACCATTTGCATGTAGACCTTCGGTATCGCTCATTTTAAGTAAAACTAGTCATAAACATTTAGTTGAAACACTAAGGCTTAGTGCTCAAAATTCTTCAATACTAATTCATCCATCATACTAGTTCATCATAAAAATGGAGTTACGTAAACATGCTAAAGATATTTGAACAAGATAACTTATTTAAATCATATCAATTCCATGGAAAATATGCTTTACTTAGGCATGAGAAATAGTTTCACAAATACGTTGCTTGGCACTTCATTTAAACACTTAGCATGAGGAATATCTTCAAGAAATCTTAGTTCCTAAATCATTAAAACAGTAGTTATCACATAGTTACTCACAGCTCATTGGCCTCTTAATGGATTATACTGCCTTTCCTGCTCTTCTTGGCCTGAAAGGACTAATTCCCGGTTTAAACTACTTAGAATTCTTTAGCAAATACCTTCAAATAGTTCATTTACTAATGGAAATTCATCATCAAAGACGAAGATTCTCCTCATGAGCAAGATCTTCATGAGCGAGATTCTCCTCATGAGCGAGATCAAGCTTTTCCTAGTGATACTCCCTTACCAGCGATACTCACCTTACTAAGCGATACCAGCGATACTCAGCCCAATTTCTAGCAAGATTCAGCCCAATTTCTAAGTGAGATTCTCTTCTAGAGCGGAGATCCTCAGCACAAATTAGCGAGAATTGCCTTCATAGCGAGATCCTCCTTTTCCATATGAAGCTGTTTGCTTGTTCTTCCCAAAGCAGTTGTCGACTTATGCATAAATCCTCTGTTACAAAATTTCAAAAATTCATAAACTCAAAATCCAGCCGTCTTTGAAGAAACTTCTTCTACAAATATGTTTAGAATTGAGTTAGCAACATTACCTTAAAATTTCAACTCAAAATTCCCTGTCGCTTAATCTGGAGCTTCAAAAATTCATCATTATATAAACTCAATTTTCAGGCCTTATCTAAAAAAGTTTCAATTCTACAAAGTTGTTTATAACTGAGTTAACAATATTACCTCAAATGTTTTAGCTCAAAACACTTCGTCATCCTGAAGCTTCAATTCTTCACTAATGGCCTAAGATTCACCCGAGAAAATGAATCCTTCATTTTATTTTGGCCCCTCCGACCTTATTCAGCGAGATTTCCTTCCAACAGCCCAGCCATAGAAAAAAGACACACAGAGCTTGGATGCCACTGGAATTACACAAATAGCCTAAGTAGTTTGTCCAAACCGTCCCAATGAAATTCGACCTTTTTGCTTATATTACCGCCCAAAATCCAGCATGAATCTTCCTTGTCACCTGGCCCACTATTGGTGATAAGGGCTTAGGATTTAGCAAATTTTCGTTTGCAAACTTCCTCACATTATTTACTTCAGCATTATACCTCATTAGATGGCATGGTCTCATTCATATGCTTATTATGCATTCCATCATTAAGCGTGACCTTCCTTATCCTAGTCGGGTTTTGTCCTATTTTACACTTAGCTATCCAAAAAGCCTATTTCTTCTTGCTTCCATCTTCCCACCCTTCCTAAGACATGGCTTCATTTAGCTCATTAGGAAACATCTCATTACTTACTCTTACTTAATGTAATTAGGGATTCGGGTTTTACAGTTTACCTACATACTTTTGGTGGAAGTCGTTAACACCGCTGCTTATGTTTTAAATAGAGTTTTATTAGACCTTCTTTGGATAAAACTCCTTATGAATTTAGCATAACAAAATTCCAAAATATTGGGTATTTAAAAGTTTTTGGTTGAAAATGTTTTTATTTTGAATAACAAAGAAAAACTTAGAAAATTTGATTTCTAAACGGATGTTGGTATTTTCCTTGGCTATTCCTCTACTAGTAAAGCTTATAGAGTTTCAATAAAAAAGAACTTTAGTAATTGAGGAATCTATGCATGTAGTATTTGATGAATCTTGCAATGTTATTTCTAATTAGCCTATTTATAGTGATGTTTTAGAAGAAAATTTTAGAGATTTACTTTTTAGTGACAAAGGCAAGGAAATTGGTTTCAAATAAGAAAGAGGTGAGCTTAATCGAAAAAGAAGAAGTTGGTTCTTCATCCATACCTAAAGAGTGGAGGTATGCTCCTTCCCATCCCAAAGAATTAATTCTTGGTGATCCCGAACAAGGTGTGAAAACTCGTTCCTCTCTTAATATAATCTTGCTTTTGTTTCTCAAATTGAACCAAAAAGTTTTTAAGATGCCAAAAATGATGAATTTTGGATTTTAGCTATGCAAGAAGAATTAAATCAATTTGAAAGGAATAAAGTTTGGGAATTAAGTCCCTAGGCCCTCTCATGCTTCTATAATTGGAACTAAATGGGTCTTTAGAAATAAAATGGATGAAAAGGAAATATCATTTAGAAATAAAGCTAGACTTGTAGCTCAAGGTTATTGTCAAGAGGAAGGAATAGATTATGAAGAAACTTTTGCACCCATTGCTAGATTAGAAGCTATTAGAATGTTGCTTGCTTTCGCTTCTTATAAGAATTTCATTTTGTATCAAATGGATGTGAAAAGTGCATTTTTTAAATGGTTATATCATGGAGGAAGTTTATGTAGAACAACCTCCGGGGTTTGAAAGTTTTTGAATTTTCCTAATCATGTTTATAAGTTGAAAAAGGCTCTTTATGGCCTAAAACAGCTCCAAGAGCTTGGAATAATAGACTTAGTAATTTCTTGGCTTGAGAATGGATTTAAAATGGGTAAAATTGATACTACTCTTTTTATTAAGACTAAAGAAAATGATATGCTTTTAGTACAATATATGTGGTTGATATTATTTTTTGTTCTACTAATCCATCTTTATGTAAGAAATTTTCTAAGTATATGCATATGTGAATTTGAGATGAGTTATGATGTGGAGAATTAGCTTCTTTCCTTGAACTTCAAATCAAACATATCAAGGATGGTATTTTCATAAAGTCAAGAAAAATACACAAGAATTTGCTGCAAAAGGTTCAAATTCAATGAAGGTAAAATTGGCAAAAACTCCTATGAGCCACATCCACTAAGCTTGATAAGGATGAAAAAAGGTAAGTGTGTGGAATATAAAACTTATAGAGGTATGATTGGATTCTTTACTTTATTTAACACACTAGTAGACCGATATTATGTTTAGTGTATGTCTTTGTGCTAAATTTCAATCTTGTCTAAGGAATCACTTAACATGCGTTAAAGAATTTTTAAAATATTTTCTTGTTACTATTGATTTAGGCTTATGGTATCCTAGAAATGTTGAATTTAATTTGGTAGGATATTTCGATGTAGATTTTGTGGGTAGTTTCTTGACCGTAAGAATACTAGTGGGACTTGTCAATTTCTGGTAATTCTTTAGTTTCTTGGTTTAATTAAAAGAAAAATTTGGTTGCCTTATCCACTACTGAAGTGAATATATTGCAGTTGCTAGTTGTTGTACTCAATTCTTTGGATGAAACAAACTCTTTGTGATTTGGATTAAAGTTTGATAATGTGCCCTATATTTTGTGATAATACTAGTGTTATTAATTTGACTAAAAATCCATTACATCATTCTAGGACTAAGCATATTGATATTAGGCATCAATTTATTAGAGAGGCATGTGCAAAAATGATAATATTTCTCTTGAATTGTAGGTTCTAATAATCAATTAGTGATATTTTTACCAAAGCCTTTGAATGAAAAAACTTTTGCAAAATAATAGCTTGAGCTCAGTATTATTCGTTGTGATGCCTCTTGATTTTATAATTTTACTTTGTTAAATCTTTTAGAAGGTATTTTTGATAGGGGGAGATATGGAAAGTATGTGTTAATATTCTTAGGGGGAGTTGTGCTAAATTTATATTCATGTTTTTAGGGAAAATTTATGTAGTTCTAAATTTTTCTTAATTATTCTTTTTTGATTCTAAAGGGGGAAGTTTAAGAAAAATATGCTATCAATTTGTTATGATTTTGATTGTATTATTAGGGGGAGAATTTATTTTTTTTGAGTGATTTCAAGAATGATCTTTATGGTGATATGTTGAATTTTATTTTGTGCTACATATGGTTTACATGTTATTTCAAGCTATTTTTTCTTGAAGGTTTGTCACATAAAAAGGGGAGATTGTTAAGTGGTACTTGGATAGTGATTGCTCGAGGCACATGACGGGAGACCCATCCAAGTTTGTCTCTCTCTCCAAAAAGGATGGAGGTCTTGTAACCTTTTGTGACAACAAGAAAGGTAAAATAATTAGTAAAGGTAGTATAGGTAATGAATCTTCTATTTTAATTGAAAATGTACTTTTGGTTGATGGTTTGAAGTATGATTTACTTAGTATTAGTCAATGGTGTGATAAAGGCTTTAGAGTTGTGTTTGATAAAAAGAATTGCATCATTGAAAATGCTAGTGATAGAAAAGTTATATTTGTTGGAAATAGAGATGAAAATGTTTATACTATTGATTTGAATGATTGCCCTATTAATGACAAATGTATATCGGCTTTGCATAATGATTCTTGGTTATGGAATAGAAGACGAGGACATGCTAGCATGCACTTAATTTAAAATATTTCCAAGAATTCTTTGGTTAAAGGTCTTCCCAAATTTAAATTTGAAAAAGACAAAGTTTGTGATGCTTGTCAAATGGGTAAGCAAACTAAGTCCTCTTTCAAATCTAAAAATGTGATCTCTACAACTAGACCCCTTCAACTATTACACATGGACTTATTTAACCCTTCTAGAATTGCTAGTTTTGGAGGGAACTATTATGCCTTTGTGATAGTTAATGATTTTTCAAGATTTACTTGGGTTTTGATGCTAAAACATGAGGATGATGCTTTGAAAAGCTTTTCTAGTTTTGGAAAAAGAGTTCAAAATGAAAAAGGTTTTTTGATTTCTAAAATTATGAGTGATCATGGAGGAGAATTTGATAGCAATGCTTTTGAAACTTTTTGTGAAGAAAATGGTTTTTCTCATAATTTCTCCACTCCAAGAACTCCTAAAAAAAATGGTGTAGTTGAAAGGAAAAATCGTACTTTGCAAGAATTTACTAGATCAATGTTGCATGCGTATGGTTTATGTCACACCCCGAACCAGATTACCCTCCTAACCTGGATGGAATGGTGACTGCATCAGTTACCAACCCTTTTGCTGGCACTTACTACCTATCTTACCTGTTAAATCTTGCTCAAACCCTGAATACATACATAATAACTCAGAACTTAACACATTTACATTACAGGGTTACGCAGCATTTTTTACGTAGATAACACGACCTAGTGAGCCCCATCAAGAATACTAGTCACTAGACAGACACATGTGTACTAACTAATACAGGTCTTCAATTACGCTTCCTTCAATCTGTGTCTTGATTGGCAGAGTAGTAGCAGAAAAGTCTTTTGGGAACTGACCGATACCTAAAAAGGAAACATTTGAAAACGTGAGCTAGAAGCCCAGTGAGTGACTTAATAAAACGTAAATCTCATGTTTAAACTGAAAGCTTGAAAACATAATTTTGGAACTTAAAATATACCAAGCAAACATGTACATAAAATCATTTAAACCAATGTATCTGAAACCTGAATCTTAGCTGAGAATGAATATTCACTGCTCTAATTCCCAATGTCAAGCCAAGGCCAGATGAGACCTCTACCTATCCTGTTCACATTAAACTGTGGCTAGAAGAGATCCCTACGTCGATCTCTTTAAATATATCGATGGCATCTCCAGTAACATTCTTAAAACGTAAACGCTGATAATAACTCTTAAACATCAATAATCATCATTATTCCCTAGTTGGGAATGAGCATACACTGCTTTAGCTCCCAACGTCTACTCTCGGCCAAGAGACCCATACCTCGGCCTCTCACTGAGACCTACTTACATACACATGGAGTTTACTATGTATCGTCAACACCTTAGATACATTTATTCGGATATCTTCCCTACCTTCAGTATCCATATTCATTATGTTTAGAAATACCAATGTATGTACTTTGGCAACCTTAGGTATTTAAAACATAGTATGTTAAGCTTCATTCAATCTTAGCTTTAACCCTAATGCATGCTTCATACTTTGTGAAATAAGTTGGCTTAAAACATATTGAACTAGCTTGTTAAACCACTAGCATGCATTATACATGGAAAACATACTTGGAAAACTCATACATTAGTAAACCTCATGTGTTCATAAACATTCATAAACATTAGAAATTTCAAACTATCCTTCTAGCCTAGGAGAATATATGATAGCTTTTATCCTTAGTTGAGAGTGAACTACTAGTTCTAACCTTCAACGTCAACCTTAGTCGGGGAGAATCCCTTTTTCTCAGTCCCTCGACATTGTATTACCTATGTGCACGTGGTTTTAACTGAGTACCATCATACCTTATGTACCTGACTAGGATACCTTCTCATTGTCCTTCAGTATCCTTAAGTACTTGACTAGGATACCTTCTCATTTTCATTCAGTATACTTAGGTACTTATGCTCAGATACCTTCTCAAACATCCTTCAGTATCGAGCTGCTAAGATACCTTTTCAAATGTCCTTCGGTATCAAGTTAGTCTGGTACCTTTTCAAATGTCCTTCGGTACCAAGTTGATCAGATACCTTCTCAAATGTCCTTCGGTATCTGGTTGGGCAGATACCTTCTCAAATGTCCTTCGGTATCGCATTTTAAGTAAAACTAGTCATAAACATTTAGTTGAACACTAAGGCTTAGTGCTCAAATCTTCATACTAATTCATCCATCATACTAGTTCATCATAAAAATGGAGTTACGTAAACATGCTAAAGATATTTGAACAAGATAACTTATTTAAATCATATCAATTCCATGGAAAATATGCTTTACTTAGCATGAGAAATAGTTTCACAAATACGTTGCTTGGCACTTCATTTAAACACTTAGCATGAGGAATATCTTCAAGAAATCTTAGTTCCTAAATCATTAAAACAGTAGTTATCACATAGTTACTCACAGCTCATTGGCCTCTTAATGGATTATACGCCTTTCCTAGCTCTTCTTGGCCTGAAAGGACGTAATTCCCGGTTAAACTACTTAGAATTCTTAGCAAAATACCTCAAATAGTTCATTTACTAATGGAAATTTCATCATCAAAGACGAGATTCTCCTCATGAGCAAGATCTTCATGAGCGAGATTCTCCTCATGAGCGAGATCAAGCTTTTCCTAGTGATACTCCCTTACCAGCGATACTCACCTTACTAGCGATACCAGCGATACTCAGCCCAATTTCTAGCAAGATTCAGCCCAATTTCTAGTGAGATTCTCTTCTAGAGCGAGATCCTCAGCACAAAATTAGCGAGATTGCCTTCATAAGCGAGATCCTCCTTTTCCATATGAGCTGTTTGCTTGTTCTTCCCAAGCAGTTGTCGACTTATGCATAAATCCTCTGTTACAATTTCAAAAATTCATAACTCAAAATCCAGCCGTCTTTGGAAGAAACTTCCTTCTACAAATATGTTTAGAATTGAGTTAGCAACATTACCTTAAAATTTCAACTCAAAATTCCCTGTCGCTTAATCTGGAGATTCAAAAATTCATCATTATATAACTCAATTTTCAGGCCTTATCTAAAAAAGTTTCATTCTACAAAGTTGTTTATAACTGAGTTAACAATATTACCTCAAATGTTTAGCTCAAAACACTTCGTCATCCTGAAGCTTCAATTCTTCACTAATGGCCTAGATTCACCCGAGAAATGAATCCTTCATTTTTATTTTGCCCCTCCGACCTTATTCCAGCGAGATTTCCTTCCAACAGCCCAGCCATAGAAAAAAGACACACAGAGCTTTCGAATGCCACTGGAATTACACAAATAGCCTAAGTAGTTTGTCCAAACCGTCCCAATGAATTCGACCTTTTTGCTTATATTACCGCCCAAAATCCAGCATGAATCTTCCTTGTGCCACCTGGCCCACTATTGGTGATAAGGGCTAGGATTTAGCAAATTTTCGTTTGCAAACTTCACTCACATTATTACTTCAGCATTATACCTCATTAGATGGCATGGTCTCATTCATATGCTTATTATGCATTCCATCATTAAGCGTGACCTTCCTTATCCTAGTCGGGTTTTGTCCTATTTTACACTTAGCTATCCAAAAGCCTATTTCTTCTTGCTTCCATCTTCCACCCTTCCTAAGACATGGCTTCATTTAGCTCATTAGGAAACATCTCATTACTTACTCTTACTTAATGTAATTAGGATTCGGGTTTTACAGTTTACCTACATACTTTTGGGTGGAAGTCGTTAACACCGCTGCTTATGTTTTAAATAGAGTTTTAATTAGACCTTCTTTGGATAAAACTCCTTATGAACTTTAGCATAACAAAATTCCAAATATTGGGTATTTAAAGTTTTTGGTTGAAAATGTTTTATTTTGAATAACAAAGAAAAACTTAGAAAATTTGATTCTAAGACGGATGTTGGTATTTTCCTTGGCTATTCCTCTACTAGTAAAGCTTATAGAGTTTTCAATAAAAAGAACTTTAGTAATTGAGGAATCTATGCATGTAGTATTTGATGAATCTTGCAATGTTATTTCTAATTAGCCTATTTATAGTGATGTTTTAGAAGAAAATTTTAGAGATTTACTTTTTAGTGACAAAGGCAAGGAAATTGTTTCAAATAAGAAAGAGGTGAGCTTAATCGAAAAGAACGAAGTTGGTTCTTCATCCATACCTAAAGAGTGGAGGTATGCTCCTTCCCATCCCAAAGAATTAATTCTTGGTGATCCCGAACAAGGTGTGAAAACTCGTTCCTCTCTTAATATAATCTTGCTTTTGTTTCTCAAATTGAACCAAAAAGTTTTTAAGGATGCCAAAAAGATGAATTTTGGATTTTAGCTATGCAAGAAGAATTAAATCAATTTGAAAGGAATAAAGTTTGGGAATTAAGTCCCTAGGCCCTCTCATGCTTCTATAATTGGAACTAAATGGGTCTTTAGAAATAAAATGGATGAAAAGGAAATATCATTAGAAATAAAGCTAGACTTGTAGCTCAAGGTTATTGTCAAGAGGAAGGAATAGATTATGAAGAAACTTTTGCACCCATTGCTAGATTTAGAAGCTATTAGAATGTTGCTTGCTTTCGCTTCTTATAAGAATTTCATTTTGTATCAAATGGATGTGAAAAGTGCATTTTTTAAATGGTTATATCATGGAGGAAGTTTATGTAGAACAACCTCCGGGGTTTGAAAGTTTTGATTTTCCTATCATGTTTATAAGTTGAAAAAGGCTCTTTATGGCCTAAAACAAGCTCCAAGAGCTTGGAATAATAGACTTAGTAATTTCTTGGCTTGAGAATGGATTTAAAATGGGTAAAATTGATACTACTCTTTTTATTAAGACTAAAGAAAATGATATGCTTTTAGTACAAATATATGTGGTTGATATTATTTTTTGTTCTACTAATCCATCTTTATGTGAAGAATTTCTAAGTATATGCATAGTGAATTTGAGATGAGTATGATGGAGAACTTAGCTTCTTCCTTGAACTTCAAATCAAACAACTCAAGGATGGTATTTTCATAAGTCAAGAAAAATACACAAGAGATTTGCTCAAAAGGTTCAAATTCAATGAAGGTAAAATTGCAAAAACTCCTATGAGCACATCCACTAAGCTTGATAAGGATGAAAAAGGTAAGTGTGTGGATATAAAAACTTATAGAGGTATGATTGGATCTTTACTTTATTTAACCACTAGTAGACCGATATTATGTTTAGTGTATGTCTTTGTGCTAAATTTCAATCTTGTCCTAAGGAATCACATTTACATGCCGTTAAAAGAATTTTTAAATATTTTCTTGGTACTATTGATTTAGGCTTATGGTATCCTAGAAATGTTGAATTTAATTTGGTAGGATATTTCGATGTAGATTTTGTGGGTAGTTTACTTGACCGTAAGAATACTAGTGGGACTTGTCAATTTCTTGGTAATTCTTTAGTTTCTTGGTTTAATTAAAAGAAAATTTTGGTTGCCTTATCCACTACTGAAGTGGAATATATTGCAGTTGCTAGTTGTTGTACTCAAATTCTTTGGATGAAACAAACTCTTTGTGATTTTGGATTAAAGTTTGATAATGTGCCTATATTTTGTGATAATACTAGTGGTATTAATTTGACTAAAAATCCATTACATCATTCTAGGACTAAGCATATTGATATTAGGCATCAATTTATTAGAGAGCATGTGCAAAATGATAATATTTCTCTTGAATTTGTAGGTTCTAATAATCAATTAGTGGATATTTTTACCAAGCCTTTGAATGAAAAAACTTTTGCAAAAATAAGCTTGAGCTCAGTATTATTCGTTGTGATGCCTCTTGATTTTATAATTTTACTTGTTAAATCTTTTAGAAGGTATTTTGATAGGGGGAGATATGGAAAGTATGTGTTAATATTCTTAGGGGGAGTTGTGCTAAATTTATATTCATGTTTTTAAGGGAAAAATTTATGTAGTTCTAAATTTTTCTTAATTATTCTTTTTGATGATTCCAAAGGGGGGAAGTTTAAGAAAAATATGCTATCAATTTGTTATGATTTTGATTGTATTAATTAGGGGGAGAATTTATTTTTTTGAGTGAATTTCAAGAATGATCTTTATGGTGATATGTTGAATTTTATTTTGTGCTACATATGGTTTACATGTATTTCAAGCTATTTTTTCTTGAAGGTTTGTCATCATAAAAAAGGGGAGATTGTTGGCTTTTTGGCCCTTAATCACAAATTAATTAATTAATCAATGTTTTGATGATAACAAACTCAGTTTTTAATTACTGAAAATTTTAGTGTTTTAATATGTCCATAGCGTAGAACTCGGAACAACAATTCCAACACCTCTTGAATCACTCAAATCGGAGCTAAAACGAAGACAATATGACCGAAACAAGACTATAAAGAAAATACCGTGATGGATGACGTGGCATAACTACACCATTTGCATGTAGACATGTGACAGCATATTGGTTGAATGGTAAATCATTAAGAGATTAACATATGATGGACTAATGGCTATTATTTTATGTTTGTGTCTAACGGCTAGTTTTTTATTTAAAAGAATGAAATTTAAAAAGAAAATGAATTTCAAAAGAAAAGAAATTTAATATTATATTTTGTTTGTATCTAATGATTAGTTTAGTTTAAAATCTCCACCATTAATTTTTCTTTTTCAAAATCCAATGGTCCAAATCAATTGTGATTTCTAAAAATTTTCAATTCAATTTTTTTTTCCTTTCCATCTCTATATAAACCATCTTCCTCTCCAAATTTTGACGAACAAATTTTACATTTCATAATCCTCCAAAATTCAAAAGTTTCCATTGTTGCTCTCTCTAAGCTCCCAATTTTTTTCTTTTCATCTTATTCTTGAGAGAGTGTTATTGTATTGTGAGGATAAATGTGTTGAGTGCTTAAACTTGTAAATCTACTCTAGTCAGAGTTGTATTGTGTTCTTCAAAAATTCCAACATTTGTAACGTTTTGATCCTAAACTGTGGAAAGGATCGGGTTTACTTTTGAAGCCATAAAAGGAGCGGTGGTGTAATGGTTGGGCTCTAATCCATGGAAAGAGTCGGAAAGATTTTATTCAAATTCCCAAGAGGAGCTTGGGGAGTGGAGTAGGTCGAGTTTGACCGAAACACTATAAAAATTACAGTATCTTCTTCTCTAACTCTTTCCTTTTTATTTTTGCAATTAATTTAAGCAATTTATTGTATGTTTTAGTTTGTTCTTATTTATTTGCTAAAATTTGATAGAATTAAATTATCACACTTTTTGGGTCCATCTTATTTGTTGCACAAATTGAATTTTTCTTATATTTATAAAAAGTGTATTAATTAGTTTAATTTAGAAAAAAAGTTTAATTAAACCCTATTCATTCCATTTCCCCCCCCCCCCCCCCCCCCCGGGTTGCCATATTGACACCACAACTACAAAATGGGTCGGGCACCTTTTTCCCCATAGTGTCCCCAGAATAAGACGCCCAACCTTATTCATATACTATAGACCATTTTGGCTATGTATTTGAACTTAATCCACATTTATGTCACTACATAAAGTTCAAACTACATTAAATAACCTCAGGACCTTAGTTTATTGGATTCAAGATTACAATTTCAATAACAATTTTATAGAAAAACAAAAAAAAAATATGTTTATTAATTTACAAACTACGAGTTTTAGCGCATAAAATCCAACAAAATCATGAGATATCTGATATATGTTATGGATGCAAAGCATGTCTAAAGTTTTATAAGTTGTTATAAAATTGGATTAGACATTAAAATCTATAACAAAGATAAGTTGCATGCTCATGTAGGCTAACTACTTGTTTTAATAGTTAAAATAAGTTGTAATCTTATAAAACTTGGGTTACAAACTCAATCTATATATAATCCTATCTAAGGCTGGGGGTATTTAAGTTGATCGTCTATGAAACACCTCCTATCTAGGGATTATGGCCGAATGATTGAGCGTTGTTAACCGATTTTATAAGCACACGTGAGTGGTGTAAGGTTTTAAAACTGGTTTATCATCTAGACATCATAAGTTAAATCAAAATATAATCGTTATACTTGGATAAACACCTAGACTTAGATTGTTTAATTAGCTGGAACAAACCTAAGTAAACATATACCCAAACAAATGTTAGAACACTTCAGTGGGAGTTAAATTGCATATATGATATGTTGTTAGAACACTTCAGTGGGAATTTAATGACGTATATGATATGTTGGTGGAACACTTCAGTGAGAGATTAATTACATATACGATATGTTATTTTTAGCTCTCAAGTCCCTAGGAGTTCACACCGAGATTTATGCTTCGCTTTGTGTTGATTATACCTCGATTGCTCCATTCAGAAAGTGTTTGTATGAATCAAGATCTAGGTGAATAGGGGAAGTTGTTCATAGTAAAATCAAATACACAATGTTTTGATTTTAATTCTCACGTTCCAAAGAATTCACAATGTGAGGTTCATCCGACACTTCGTGTCAACCTAGGAGTGACCTCCATTTTGGAAAGCGTTTGCATGAGTCAATATCAAGGTGAATAAAAGGAAGTTGTTCATTGTAAAATCAAATATGTGATATATTTATTTCAACTCTCACATCCCTATAAAATTCACACCGAGAGATCCGTGCAACACATCGTGTCAATTATAGCTCGACTGCTCCATTCGGAAAGTGTTTGTATGTGGTCAAGATCAAGGTGAATGGGGGAAGTAGTTCATAGTAAGTGGGTGAAGTATATGTGTCAACACATCCTGCGGTCTCTTCCAATTGTTTAGGCCGTGAGATTCCTACGTTGCACCTACTGGTTAGCTTTAAGCAGTCATTGCTAGTCATTTAACAACGGCTATCCCCTCAAAGGGTTGTAACATAGGATTCAAAAAAACTCAAACTCTAGAAATGGACAGGATTTCTTAGGTCCATTCCCAACCTTGACTCTCCAATTCGATAGCATCGTTTCGACCTCTGAGGTATGAAATGGAGGGTTACACTTATAGAATTACTAAGTGTTAGTAGTTTCTGACAAAAAATGATAACTAAATGACTATTGGAATAAGAGTTATTCTGGAGATAGTATTTAGTCAAGAATGTCTTTCTTTAGTGAAGGAGTATTTGACTATCCCTCGGTAGCACTTATTCTGACTCACTATAGTGTCATTACAAAAATAATGATTTTTGGGTACATTATTACTTTGCTAAAATATGATTCGGTTTAAAAGCAATTCACTAATACAGAATTTGTTTATATTTTTAGAATGATTAGTTCAGTGACACAACTATTGCCTTTGGATAAATTAACTTGGGGCAATTATGCTACATGGAAATGAAATCTAAATACAATAATGGTGATACATAATTTAAGGTCCGTTTTGACAGAGGAAGGTTCATTTTATATCCATTTTAAAAAATTTCATTCTATCTCTGTTTTCTTCATCTAACTCTATTCTATCCATCTTTCTTGTGACTTTCCATCTTTTTCAATTTCTTTCATTTTTTTTGTGCACTTGTTGGGAATTTTTTTTAAAAAAAACAAAGAAGTGAAAAAAAAAGTTCTGGAAAAAAAAAAAGTCTTATTGTTTTCTTGTGACCTTTCATTTTCTTTTATTTATCCTTTAAGTGTACTTGCTAGAAAAAATTTTAAAAAAAAATTATTTTGCATCTTTCCATATCTTTTTTTTAAAATTTGGAGATTTTGTGACTTTTCGCATTCTAGGCTATATTGGAATTTCTTGCATGGTTCTCATAAGAATAATATAAGATTTGCTGAAGTTTGAGACACTAGAAGTCTTATGATATGTCTCATTGAAGAAGAAATTGTCATGTGACTTACAACAATGATGATAATTTTTGGAAGAATCTTAGAGAAAGTTTGGCTGAGTTGCACCATTCCATTGATTACATAGGCCAATTGAATGAAACATTGAAGTTGCAAAAGCTAGTAAGAAAGAATCATGCCGCACGGGCCATTGAAAATCAAGAAGATAGTCAATTGCCAGAAATTGATCAACCAATTCAAATGATGGAGTTCATCCACAAGTCAAAAAACAAGACCCAAAAAATCAATCCCAACAGACCCCATAACCAATTTGATCTCAACCCCTAAAATAGGTTAGATGATAGATTACTTAGATGATCTAATAAACCAAGGATCGGACAAAGCTTCAACTCCCATCAACCCTTGATCTTCACAGCACTCCACAAACAAGATAGATCAATCCTCACTTTAATGCTCCAAATATTCATGCATTCTATCTTAAGAACACACAAGAAACAAAGCTTAAAAGGCTTTCAAGGTTTAAAACCTAAGATTACATTTCTCAAATCTTCTTCTATATCTCAAATATAAAAGAATACAACACTATATATACTAAATGAAAAGACATTATGAAAGGATGCAACCTTTCATCTATCAACTAAATATATGAATATTTAATAAATGCAAATACATTAATTAAGTAGACACATAGAAAATACATTAATTAAGTAGATACATAGGACATTAAAATGAATATGAATTTTCAGATTCGTTATGACTTTTGGATGATCAAATGACACTTGGAGCTTGAAGGGTTGCAACTATTCATGATGGCATGAAAATTTAGCTTGGAAACAAGCATTTAATCTCTCTTGAAGTCATTCAGCATCAATTCCATTGGTCCTTGTGGCATAATGATTGATCATGATTAGGTTGACTTCAAAAGTTCTTACAATGATTTTCACCACGAGCTTCAATTGAGCTGGTTTGAGATTGTTGAGCTTCACTTTCATCTTGTAGAACCTCAATATTTCCTACTTGGCCAACTCCTTATGATTGCCACTTATTTGCTTATCACCTCCCATTCCTAGCTCAAGTACAAATCGAACTGTTTGGGAAGCATACGACAAATGGACAAAGGCAAATGAGAAAGCCCGTGCCTATATTCTTGCCAACATATCTAATGTTCTAGCTAAGAAACACGAAAGCATGTTTACTGCCAAAGAGATTATGGAATCTCTACGTGGGATGTTTGGACAACCGTCCTTCTGAAGGAAATCGGACATATAGATAATGCCACGCGATCGTTTAGCTACGACCGGCTGAGTGAACTATTATATAGTTATACTCCATGATCGCTTAGTCTCTCTACTAGCTATCACTTAGTAAAACACTTTCACTTGATGGCTTTTTTGTGAGTTTCTTTCCGAAAGTAAAAGCTACTAATTTTAGGAAAACATTTTTTCTTTTACCTCAAAGTTATTAGAAAACCACTAATAACCTCCCACTCAATTGGTTATTAGAGAAAAAGAGATCATTATCAAATAATTAATAATATTATAAATATATATATCATTGTCAAATAATTAATAATATTATAAATATATATCATAACCAACTTACAATATTATATTTATAACCTATAGTTTTAATATTTCATCTTATGAAACAATCTAAACCATAGTTCTTTTTCCATTTTATGGTATTTAATGTAAATCATGTTTATATTAATCCTCCACTTGATGTATCTCATACATCACACCAATTACGTCATATATAATCGAATTTTCTCTTGTCAATTTGAACATTTCAAACTACACCAAGAACTGATTCTCAACTTGAATCCATTGAGCTACCAAGGGCACCTTATAGACCTGTAGCTTGAAGCTCTAACGGTATGTGAATAACTGACTAAATTCTTTAGTTACGGGAACCACCATCCGTTAACTGTCGGGCACTCCACTAAAGACCGATAGTTACACTCTTCTTATTATAGATATATTTTTGTGTCCATATCAACTATCAACGGTGCGATAACCCTTCACAGATCGCTCATAAGTACAGTTGGGCCAATTTACTGTTATGCCCCTGTAGTTACATCTAACTCCTTAAGTACCACTGATTCGTCTAATGAACATACTACTATGACTTAGTCCTCTCTTCCAAAAAGAGGCTGTGGCCACTATATTCAAGATCCGGAATCAGCCATTAAGGGAGCAATCTATCTACTTACCCCTGCTTCGAGGAAGGAGTGAATTCCGTCTTGTGTAACTGAGTTCCCAGCTCTGAAATCAGACAAATCCCCAAAAAGGTAGGCTTGTTGAGTTGGCAATGTGGCTTTTCACCCATACTAATCAAAGGACCGCCCTCAAAGGCAGGAGTTCCCAAAACACTCAGGATTAAGGTCATGTCACCTATGGTCATTTAGGTGAGACGTAAGTCTCAAGTATCAACGACATTATATAAAGAGACGAATCATCTTGTGGTATGGTCTCATACAAACTCTTTGTATAGGACACCCCCCGCTTGCATATCTCCATATAAATGGTCAGGATCAACCATCTGTAGTCGTTCACAACACTTGTAAACCTCTATAAAGCGGGTCGTATCCGTAGTGTCACCAGGATAAGGTATCCCTCCTTTATCCTTATACTACAGACCTTTTTATGTTATTACTTAAGGCATGATCTACTTGTATATCTCATACACATGCTTAAGTTTACATACAATAACCATGGAGTATTGTTTATTGGATATGAGTAAATGCAAAAATAAAATCACTTTTATTTTATTCATAACAATGTGTACAAAGTTTACAAACTACGAGACTCTGGGAGAATTAGGACACCAATCCCAACATCTTCTCGCTAAGGAATGATGCAATCAAATATGTTTACAATTGCCAAATGAAAGAAGGGGCCTCTACTAGAGAACATGTCCTAGACATCATGGTCCATTTCAATGTGGCAGAGGTAAATGGAGTTGTCGTAGATGAGAGGAGCCAAGTTGATTTTATTCTAGAATCTCTTCCGAAGAGCTTCTTGCAATTTTGCACCAATGCATTAATGAACAACATAGAATACAATCTGACTACACTTCTCAACAAGCTACAGGCTTTTCAGTCCATTTTGAAAACAAAAGGAAAAGAAGCAGAGGTAAATGTTGTCGCTGCTGAGAAAAGAGGATCCTCCTTTAACTTTATGTGGTGACATAAACATGATCAAGTTAATAGTATATAGCCTAAATGGTCTAATAAGTATATGGATGAAATTGGGTATCTCATCCTCGTAACACTATTGGATACGACCCAATTTGTAGTTGTTACAAAGAGTTGTAAAGTGCTACAAATGATGTGATCTACAGATCACTCATGTTGAGACATGTGAGTGAGGGCACCCTTTGCAATGAGTTTTCATATAGACCAGACCACGAAAATAGTCACTTTTCTTTATAACGACAATTTACTATTAAAACTTGACTATTTCATTTATTAAGAAACCTAGGTTAACTCGATCTTAATCCTGAGCTAGCTATGAACTTCTGTTTGGTCGGGATTATCCTTTGATTTGCAAACAGTGAGAGTAGTCCAATAGCACTGCTCAATAAGCCTCCCATTTTGGGGATAAGACCGGATGATAGCTGAGGACATAGCCCTGCAAGATAAAATTCACTTCTACCCGATTTAGGGTTAGTAGATAGGTTGTTCTCTTAAGTACTTATTCCAGGTCTTGAACAATCGGGGCCCCACCTTCTCATGATAGAGAAAGGACTTGATTCATATGTATTATGAATTAAAATTGTTCATTAGAGGGTTAATAGAAGCTTAAGGAACAAGATGTATTCATAGGGGTAAAACGGTTATCTTGACCCAGCTGTGATTACGAACAACCTGTGAATGATCGACTTACTGATTATGGTTACATCAAGTGGACATAATATATCTATAGTGAGAAGAGTTCAACTATGGGTTATAGTGGAGTGACCCATTAGTTAACGAATTGGGGGTTAATTTGGTGTAATGAGTTTAGCCGATTAATTTCGGATCGTTGGAGCCCATGATCTATAGGTCCGCGAGGTCCTCCTACTAGCTCGTAAATGGATAAGCTTTAGAGAAGCTTGATAAGTTAATTTGAAAGGTTCAAATTAGGATTAAAAGGAATAGGAGAATCTATATTGAAATATATAAAGATGGATTTGTGTAAAAATTAATTTAATATTTAATATTTATTTAAATGATTATTTAAATAATTATTTATTGATTTTATAAAATTAATAATTTTTCAGTTTTTAAATCAAAATTGATTTTGAAATCTTATTTGATGAAAATAGAAAAGTTGGAAAATGCACAAAATGGGAAAATGGCTTTTTCCATTACCATCTTCAACTTGCTCACACAAACATCACTTACCTTGGCTTCAATTACTCCAAGCATGAGCTGCATATCATGTAGTAATCTTCTTTCATGTTCACCTGCAATAAATAAAGAAGATGGGAGTGGAATTGAGGCATGCATTTAAAGAGATTTTACTGAAAAATTTCGGGTTGAAGAAAGAGTTCTTCAAAATAGACAGTGCAGTAAGCTTCTCCCCAGTTATCTGTTGCTTCAAGCTGTTCTTGAGTCCCATAACTCGTTCTAAAGCATCAAGAGGATAGTGGAGAAGATCTTGAGGTGGTTCACGGTGAGTTTTGGAGAAGACAATTGATGAGGAAAATGATTTTGAAGAGTTCTACAAAGATATGACTTCAAACCCTCTTATATTAGATGAGCATGCTCTAGTTTATGCCAAAATTAATGAATTTGAATGCTTAATGATCCTTGTTGCTTCCACTACATGTTGATACACTCTTACAATTGGTATCAGAGCATAATTTAAGCATTCAATTCAGTTTAACTTCGGTGTGGTGGGTGTTTTTCATGAGATATATGAAACTGATACACTGATATGGTTCCTCTTTAATTTCTTAATTAAATTTGTAATTAGCACTTGATTCATGAGCTTATATGTGTTATCAAGAGTCTGTAATTTATTTCGAGTCATTAGAGTTGAAATTAAGATGCAATTGAAGAAACAAGTGAAGAAGGCCGAGCTACAGTTCCAGTTTTTGTAGCTTCTGCTAAAAAATCGTCGTTGAGGTTTAAATGCTAACGATCATCAAGCTCCAGGTGTTACACGATGTGAAGAAAAGCTAGACGATCGTATAGCTATGGGTGTTGGTCGTTGTGATAGAAGACACTAAGCAATCGTGTACCTGTAGGAGCTAAACGATGCATTGAAATGTTATACGATAGCACTATGCGATCGTGTAGCTTTTCATGGGAACTAAACGATGCGTTGGAAATGCTATACGATGGCATTACATGATCGTGTAGCTGCGTTGCAAGCTAAACGAAGTGTTGAAGTTCTACATGATGAAACTAAGCGATCGTGTAGCTGCGGCACTGACCGATGCGTTGAAGTCCTATGTGATGGCACTAAGCAATCGTGTAGCTGCTGTGGACACTAAACGATGACAAGAAGCGCTATGTGATGGTGTTAAGTGATCGTGTAGCTCTACCTAAGCACTAAACGATGGCACTATGCAATAGACAGAAGAAACTAAGCGATTGTGTTAGACGATAGCCTTTAGTGTTACACGATCAGCCTTAACGAGATTTTGAGCTTGGTCCGAGAGCAGCTGGTTCGACCAGTTTTTTCTCGAGGTCCAATCCGGTTAAGCCTCAAAGGTTTTTGGCTGGTTCGGTTCAGACTTTGTTGGTCTAGTTCAGACTTATCCAATCCAGTTCAAGTTGCTCGGGTTCGGTTTCGAGCGGTTCGAGTGGTTCAAAGATGGTTTTGAAGCTGTTTGTAATAATTAGGCTTTTGTTTGCTTGTTTATGCCAAAACTAAAATCATATCAGTTAGTAATTAATTGTTTATGCATTTGATGTATGTAATAATTAAATAATTCATGTATATGTATACAGTATGCCATGTAGATTTAAAACCCCGTCGTAGGAAGCATGTTACATGCATTGAAAGTATGTTATAAATGTTATAATATATAGTATGCATGTTAGGGTTATATTTAATATAATGGTTATATTAGATATTGAATGCCTTTGTTGAATGTTGTGGATGTTTAGCATGTCTAACATTTTGTAAGTTGTTATAAAATTGTGTTAGACGTTTAAAATCCATAACAAAAAACAACTGCATGCTCACTTAGGTTAACAACTAGTTGTAATCGTTAAAATAGATTGTTACCTTATAAAATTTGGTTACGAACTCAAATCGGTTCATAAACCTATCTAAGGCTGGGGGTACTTAAGTTGACGGTTTACAAAACACCTCCTACCTAGGGATTATGACTGAAATATTTAGTGTTGTTATCTGATTTAATGAGCTTGAATGAATGTTGTGAGGTAATAAAACGGTTTATCACCTAGACATTATAGGTCAAAATCCAATTATAAGTGTTATACTTGGACAAACCACTTAGACTTAGGTTGTTTAAATTTAGTCGTTATACCTAAGTAAATACCCAATCACATAGAACACTTCAGTGGGAGATTAACAATATATTCGATATATAGTTATTAGCTCTTACGTCCTCGAGAGTTCACACCGTGAGATCGATACTCGGCTTCTTGTCGCTTTTTACCACGACTGCTCCATTCGAAAAGTGTTTGCATGGGTCAATAACAAGGTGAATGAGGGAGGTAGTTCATAGTAATTGGGTGAAGGAAATGTGTCAACATTGTCCTATGGTCTCCTCCATTAGTTTGAACCGTGAGATTCCTATGTTGCGCCTGTTGTTGCTTTTAGGTGACACTAGCTAGTCATTAACTGCGACAATCCCCTCGGAGGGTTGTAAAATAGGATTCAGAACAACCCAAGCTTCAGTAAAATGAATAGGGTCATATAGTTCCGTCTTGGGTATATACTTCTATTTCGGGGGCATATTCATACTGTTCTATAAGATCTGAAAATGACGGGTCACACTTACAAGAATTACTAATTGTTAGTAAAGATCTTGACTGAAAATGATAACCAAAAGAACTATAGGAGTAAAAAGTTATTCTGATATAGTATTTGGTCAAGAATAGTCTTGCTTCTATAAAGAAATTCTTGGCTGCCCCTCGGTAGCAATTGTTCTAAATCACTAAAGTATCGTTGCAAATAAATAAAGATTTATTGAGTACTTTATTATCTTGCTAAAATGGATTTAGATGCATATTTGATAGAGTTTGTTTAAAATGTTTCAGTAATGTCGAATTCAATCATACAATTTCTTGCTTCCGATAAATTTAATGGTGAGGGATATTCAAATTGGAAATCGAACATCAATACGATATTAGTTGTGGATGATCTGAGGTTTGTGTTGACAGAGGAATGTCCTCCGGTTCCCAGTTCAACAGTCAACCAAAATGTTCGGGACATCTATGATAGGTGGGTAAGGGCTAAAGAGAAAGCTCAGGCCTATATCTTAACGAGTATATCTCAGGTATTTAATAAGAAGCATGATGTCATGCCCACCGCTCATGAGATAATGGTGTCGCTTTAGGAGATGTTTGGACAACCACCATCCTCTGTTCGACATCAAACCATTAAGTATGTCTATGTTATGCACATGAAAGATGGAACCAACATAAGGGAACATGTTCTCGATATGATGGTCCATTTTAATGTTGTGGAGGCTCATGGGGCAATGATAGATGAGACGAGTCAAGTAAGCATGATATTACAATCTCTCCCAGAGAGTTATCTACTAGGGGTGTTCATGGGTTTGGTTGGGTTGGGTTGAAAGACTTTTTAGATCCAACCCAATTGTTCTGTAAATTTTTTCAACCCAAATAACCCTTATTAAAAAATGAACCCAACCCAACCCAACCATGAAATATTTGGGTTGGGTTGGTTATGTTGGATTTTATGTCCTAAAACTCGTAGTTTGTAAATTGATAAACATATTCTATTCTGTTTTATTTTTCAATAAAATTGTTATTGAAATTGTAATCTTGAATCCAATAAACTAAGGTCCTGAGTCTATTTAATGTAGAGTTGAACTTTATTTGATGTCATAAAACATGGATCAAGTTCGAGTATATAGCCTAAAATGGTCTATAGTATAGGGATAATGTTGGGTGCCTTGTTCTGGGGACACTATGGATGTAGCCCACTTTGTAGTTAGTACAAACGATGTGATCCTGAATCGTTCATATAGAGGAATGTGAGTGGGGGCATCCTATGCAATGAGTTTGTATAAGACTGGACCATCACTTAGTCACTTTTACTTTATAATACTAAAACTGACTAATTCAACTTTGATGACCTAGGTAACTCGATCTAAATCCTGAGCTAACTATGAACTCTTGTTTATTCGAGATTATCCTTAGATCTGCATGGGTAAGAGCAGCTCAACAGCTAAGATCGGGTAAATAGCTGGGGATAGAGGGTGCAAGATGGACTTCACTCCACCCATCTCTAAGGGTAGTAGATAGGTTGTTCCCTTAAGTGCTGACTTCGAAATAAGAACAAGGGGTCCCACCCTCTCACTAAGCTGGGAGGAACTGGATTTGTTGGTTAGACCACAAATCAATTGTTCTTTAGAGGTTCAGTGGTACTGAAGGAACAAGAAGTGTTCTCGGGGGTAAAACGGTATTTTGACCCAACAAGACCACGAACAACATGTGAAAGATTGACTTACTTATTATGGTTATATTAGATGGACAGAAATATATCTACAGTGAGGGGAGTGCAACTACAAGACTTTAGTGGAATGACCCGTTAGTTAACAAATGTTGATTAATTAGGTTAAAGAGTTTTATCGGTTAATCTCGGATTGTTGGAGCCCATGATCTATAAGTCCATTAGGTCCCCCTACTAGCTCATATGGATTAAACTTAGAACAGTATGTTGGATTAATTCGAATTGTTCGAATTAGGAAGAGGGATTAAAACCGACAAGTATATGTGATATCGTTATCAGTGTTTTGTATGGCGCTCTATATTCAAATGTGATTTGAATTTCAAAAATATGAATGCGGATTCATGTTCGGCAGGTCAAAATTAGTCAAGAGGGTCAAAACTATAAAAAGTCAAAGGGTTAACTTTTTCGCTAAAAGTCAAAATTTGACTTTGACCAAATAGAAAAAGACCATTTTGCCCTTGACTAAGAGTTAATGGAATTATCCAACATTTTTGTTGGATAATCCCACTAACTTAAGTGGACTATGTGTAAACATTATAGAATGACACATAGTCCACTTTGCTTTAGTACTTTGTGAGGTGTTGAATTTTGGTGAGTTTTTACATGCATTAGATGCATGTAATTATTTAATAAAAAGAGGTTTTTTGAAATTTTATTCTCTCCTTCTTGGAAAAATTTTTCTATTTTTGGTTTCCAAAAATTCTTGCCAAAAATTCTCCTATCTTTCTCACATTAACCTTGAACCACCATTTCTTCCCCTTTTCATTCCTTCATTCACCGGGCCCCACAACCTGGTTTTGAGTCCAGAGAATAACGGGTAAACACTAGTGGTGTTCCGGAAGAGTTCGGGTCGAGATTCAGCGAGGAAAAGGATTTTTCGGGAGTTACAAAGGTTGTACTCTACTCCTTTTTAATTTATTGTTTTTCCTATTTTTGCATGTTTTTTCCTTTTATTAAAAGCAATTAGAGTGTAATTAGATCCTTATTTCGCTGCGTATGTCTCGTGTTCCATCATATTAGGGTTAATAGGATCATTTATTTAAAATTTTGTTCTAAAAAAAGCAAAACGTAAATATGTAAAAATCTAATTTAATTATTTTCATATATTGAATTAAGATTAACACTCAATTTCAATTTATATAGTGAAAATTTTCTTTCTAAAGTGCAAAGAAACTACTTTTAATAGTTGTTGAAGAATAAATTATTCAAAAAAATATTGAAATTGAATAAAATTAAAATCAATATATGCATAAATAATTTTGTTATAAGTAATAAAAAAATATTTTAAAGTTAATAATAAATTCAGGTTGGTTCAAGTTGGTTTGGGTTATATTAGGTGAACCCATGAACCAACCCAACCCATAAAGTTTTAATTTATTTGAACCCAACCCAACTCAAATGAGTTGATAACCCAACCCAAACTGTACGGATTGGGTTGGGTTGATCCATTTTTTCGGGTCATCAGGTTTTTTGAACGGCCCTATTATCTACTGTTCAAAACAAACACTGTTATGAACAAAATCACTTATAATTTGACCATGTTGTTGAATGAGTTATAGACATATCAATCAATGATGAAACTGAAGGAAAAAGAAATAAATGTTATTTTGAAACCTAAGAAGATTTATAAAGGGTCTACGTCAGGAAAGAAACTCACTGATAATAAGAAGTCTGTTCCTTCTTCTTCAAAAGACAAAACCGTACAAATGAAGAAGAAAGGAAAAGGGAAAAGGAAAGTCACCGCTAAGAAAAACAAAAACAAAACTCCCAAAGGAAAATGTTTCCATTGTGGAGAAGTTGGGCACTAGAAATGTAACTGCCCAAAGTAATTGGTAGAGAAGAAAGCAAAAAAGCAAAACAAGGTAAATCTGATTTACTAGTTGTTGAAACATGTCTAGTGGAGAATTCTCACCTTACCTGGATATTGGATTCAGGAACCTCTAATCATGTTTGCACTTTTCTACAGGAAACTAGTTCTTGGAGAGGACTTTCTGAACAAGAAATGACTTTCAAGGTGGGAATGGGTGAAGTCATTTTAGCTAAAGCAGTGGGAGATGTCAAGTTTTTTTTTTTTTTTTGGAGATTCTCTTATCCTACTTAGGAATGTATATTATGTACCTAAGATGAAAAGAAACTTGATCTCCATTTCCTGTCTACTAGAAAATATGTACAGAGTATCTTTTGAATGTAATGAAGTGTTTGTTTATTCAAGATGTGTTTATATTTGTTCTGCTAGACTTGAAAATAACTTGTACATATTAAAATCAACTGAAGCAAGAGCCATTTTAAATATAGAGATGTTTCAAACGACTGAGACTCAAAATAAGAAGCGAAAAATTTCTCCTAACGCCTATCTTTGGCACCTCAGCCTTGGTCACATTAATCTCAACAAGACTAAGAGATTGGTAAAAAGTGGTCATCTAAATTAGTTAGAAGATAGTTCTTTACCTCTGTATGAATCATGTCTTGAGGGAAAAATGACTAAAAGATCTTTTTCTGACAAAGTCTTCGTGCCGAAGAACCTCTTGCACTTATACATTTAAACATATGTGGTCTAATGAATGTTAAAGCTCAAGGAGGCTATTAGTATTTCATCAGTTTTATTGATGATTACTCTAAATATGGCTATATTTACTTAATCAGTCATAACTCTGAAACTCTTGAAAAGTTCAACGAATTTAAGGTTGAGATAAAAAATTTGTTTAAGTAGAAGAATCAAAACACTTCGATCTGATCAAGGTGGTGAGTATATGGATTTACAATTCCAAAACTAACTAGTAGATCATGGAATTCAATCCTAGCTCACAGCACCTGGAACACCACAACAAAACGGTAGTGCACAAAGGAGAAATGGAAGCTTGTTAGACATGGTTCGATATATGATGAATTATGCTCAGTTACCTCAATCCTTTTGGGGGTATGCAGAAAGACTGTAGTGTTTATTCTAAATGTTGTTCCTACAAAAAATGTTTCAGAAACATTGTATCAATTATGGAAAGGATGTAAAACAAGTTTACGTCATTTCCATATCTGGCGTTGTCCAGCACATGTGTCGGTACAAAAACCTAAGAAATTGGAAACACGTTTGAAATTCTGCCTTTTTGTAGGGTACCCCAAAGAAACAAAAGGAGGATTGTTTTATGATCCCTAAGAAGATAAAGTATTTGTATCGACAAATGCTACGTTCTTGGAAGAAGATCATATAAAAAAATCATCTACCTCGTAGTAAACTAATATTGCTAGGAATGACCAAAGATGTTACATAAACATCAACAAAAGTTGTTGATCAAGCTGGTCCATCAACAACTATTGTTGTCCCATCACATCCATCCCAAGAGTTGAGGATGCCTCGACGTAGTAGGAGGGTTATTGAACAACCTGAACGCTATATGGGTTTAATAGAAACTCAAAATATCATACAGGATGATGGTTTAGAGGATCTATTAACCTTTAAGAACGCAATAGAGGATGTTGACAGGGAACAATGGATAAAAGCCAAGGACGATGAAATGGAGTCTATGTACTGCACCTCTGTCTAGGAACTTGTAGATCAACCACATGGGGTTATACCTATAGGTTGCAAATGGATCTACAAGAGGAAACGAGACCAAACTGGCAATGTGCAAACCTATAAACCCAAAGAAAAGAAGTTGATTATGAAGAAACTTTTTCTCCTGTTTTCATGATAAAGTCAATAAGAATACTTCTTTCCATTGCCACATATTATGACTATGAAATATGGCAAATGGATGTCAAGACAACTTTTCTGAACGGCTATCTTGATGAAAGCATTTTTATTTCTCAACAAGAAGGGTTCATTGAAAAAGGACACGAACAGAAAGCCTGTAGGCTTAATCGATCCATTTATTGATTGAAACAATCATCGAAAAAGGACACGAACAGAAAGTCTGTAAGCTTAATCGATCCATTTATGGATTGAAACAAACATCTAGATCCTGGAATATAATGTTTGATGTGATCAAATCTTATGCCTTTGAACAGAATGTTGGCGAACCTTGTGTGTACAAGTAGATAGTCAACAAGACTGTGGCATTCTTAGTTCTTTATGTTGATGATATCTTGCTCATTGGGAATGAGGCAAGTTTCCTTTCTAACTTAAAGAGATGGTTAGCAACACAGTTCCAAATGAAAGATTTGGGTGATGCTCAATATGTTCTAGGAATACAGATCTTTTGAAATCGAAAGAATAGAATATTAGCACTATCTCAAGCATCTTATATTGACAAGATGTTGTCAAGATATAATATGCAAAATTCCAAAAAAGGTATGTTACCTTTTAGACATGGAATTCATTTGTCAAAGGAATAGTGTCCTAAGACGCCTCAAGATGTTGAGGAAATGACAAGAATTCCATACGCATCTGTAGTTGGAAGTTTGATATACGCAATGTTGTGTACACGCCCTGACATATGCTTTGCAATTGAAATCGTCAATAGGTTCCAATCCAATCCAGGACACAGTCATTGGACTGCTGTCAAAAACATCCTCAAGTATCTAAGGAGAACGAGGGACTATATGCTTATGTATGGACCTAAGGATTTGATCCTTACAGGATACACTGATTCTGATTTCCAAACTGTTTAGATTCCAAGAAATCTACTTTAATATCAGTTTTCACTCTCAGCAGAGGAGCTATAGTTTAGAGAAGCATTGAGCAAAGTTGTGTCATTTACTCCACAATGGAAGCGGAATATGTGGCTGATTGTGAAGCTGCTAAAAAGGTAGTAGGGCTACGCAAATTCTTGGCTGATTTGGAAGTAGGTCCAGATATGCATCTGCCTATCACATTATATTGTAACAATAGTAGTGTTGTTGCCAACTCGAAAGAACCAAGGAGTCACAAATGTGGAAAACATATTGAAAGAAAGTACCATCTCATTAGAGAGATAATACATCGAGGAGATGTGATCATCACAAAAATTACCTCTGAAGACAATCTTGTTGTTCCATTTACAAAGGCCCTCTCAGCTAAAGTGTTTGAGGGCCACCTAGTTGGACTAGGACTCGGAGTAGTGTAATCTAGAGCAAGTGGGAGAATATCTATAGCATTAGAGATGCCTTAGTTTATTGTATTTTCCCTTTATGTTTCTCAACATTATATTGTATATATATTTGTCCACACTGGAGTTTTAGTCCAAGTGGGAGTTGGGAATGTCCTAGAACCCGCAGTTCATGTTAAACATTCTATTTATCAATAATAATAAGTTGTTGATTTTGCATTTTATTATGAAAATTCAATAAACATATCCGTGGCTATAGTCTGAATACTTTAACTTTATGTGGTGACATAAACAAAATCAAGTTAACAGTATATAGCCTAAATGGTTTAATAAGTATATGGATGAAATTGGGTATCTCATCCTAGTAATACTATTGGATGCGACCCACTTTGTAGTTGTTACAAAAAGTTGTAAAGTGCTACAAATGATGTGATCCACATATCTTTCAAGTTGAGACATGTGAGTGAGGGCATACTATGCAATGAGTATGCATATAGACCAGACCACGAAAATAGTCACTTTTCTTTATAACGACCGTTTACTATTAAAACTGACTATTTCATTTATTAAGTAATCTAGGATAACTCGATCTTAATCCTAAGCTAGATATGAACTCCTGTTTGTTCGAGATTATCCTTTGATCTGCAAACAGTGAGAGTAGTCCAACAGCACTACTCAATAAGCCTCCCATTTTGGGGATAAGACCAGATGAATAGCTGGGGATATAGCCCTGCAAGATAAAATTTACTCCTACCCGATTTAGGGTTAGTAGATAGGTTGTTCTCTTAAGTACTGATTCTAGGTCTTGAATAATTGGGTCCCCGCCTTCTCTTGATAGAGAAAGGACTTGATTCATAGGTATTATGAATCAAAATTGTTCATTAAAGGATCAATGGGAACTTAAGGAACAAGATGTATTCATAGGGGTAAAACGGTTATCTTGACCCAACTGTGATTGCGAACAACTTGTGAAGGATCGACTTACTGATTATGGTTACATAAAGTGGATATAATATATCTACAGTGAGGGGAGTTCAACTATGAGTTGTAGTTGAGTGACCCATTAGTTAGCGAATGGGGGTTTATTCGGTGTAATAAGTTTAGCCGATTAATCTCGGATCGTTTGAGCCCATGATCTGTAGGTCCGCGAGGTCCCTACTAGCTCATAAATAGATAAGCTTTAGAGAAGCTTGATAAGTTAATTTGAAACGTTCAAATTAGAATTAAATAGAATAGAAGAATCTATATTTAAATATGATTTAAATATATGGAGATGGATTTGTGTAAAAATTAATTGAATATTTGATATTAAATTAATTAGAATTATTTAAATGATTATTTAAATAATTATTTATTAATTTTATTAGAAAATTAATTTATGAAATTAATTTTATAAAATTAATAATTTTTTCAGTTTTAAAATAAAAATTGATTTTGAAATCTTATTTGATGGAAATAGAAAAGTTGGAAAGTGTACAAAATGGAAAAGTGGTTTTTTCCATTACCATCTTTAACTTGCTCACACAAACATCACTCACCTTGGCTTCAATTCCTCCAAGCATGAGCTGCATCTCATACAGTGATCTTTTTTGCATGTTCAACTGCAATAAATGAAGAAGATAGGAGTGGAATTGAGGTATGCATTCAAAGAGATTTTACTTAAAATTTCGAGTTGAAGAAAGAGTTCTTCAAAACTGATAGTGTAGTGAGCTTCTCCCTAGTTATCCATTGCTTAAAGTTGTTCTTGAGTCCAACAACTCGTTCTAAAGCACCAAAAGGATAGTGGGGAAGATCTTGAGGTGGTTCAGTGAGTTTTGGAGAAGACAACCGCTGAGGAAAAAGATCTTGAATAGTTCTACAAAGGTATGACTTCAAACCCTCTTGTATTATATGAGTGTGCTCTAGTTTATGCAAAAATTAATGATTTTGAATGCTTAATGATCCTTGTTGCTTTCGCTGCATGTTGATACACTCTTACAAATTATTCCAGTGAAAAAGAACAAAGGGAATGGGAAAAAAAACTTCTATTGACCAAGCGTTGGAAGAGACAATGTTTCTACTGTAGTGAGGATGGGCATTGGAAGAGAAATTGCCTATAGTACCTTGCAGAGAAAATTGCAGAGAAAGAAAAACAAGGAAACTAGTTCCTGAGGATTACTTACAATGGGATAATGCTCCAAGTTATTAACATGGGACAATATCTTAGAAAGACCAGTGGGAGATATTAGAGTTGCTGACAAAAAATGAATTTGATTACTTTTGTTAATGTAATAAAAGTTGTTTTATCTTTTGTAAACGACATGTTGTATATAATCTTTTGTTATAATTGAACCATTAGCAAAGTTATATTTTATATTTGTTCTACTATAAGCAACTTCTGTTAAAAGAAACCAAAGTTCAAAGACATTTCAAATATTTAGATATTTAACGGCTGAAAAAAGTCAAATGGTTATGTTTACCTAAGTGATAAGTATAAAACACTTGAAAGGTTCAAGATTTATAAAAAATATTAGGTAAAATAATATAAATGCTTTGATCCAATCGAGGTAGAGAGTACAGAGGATCTGAGATTTGTAGGGCTATTACTATAGAACATGAAGTCCATTAACAACTCTCTACACCTAAGTTGCCTTGGTCATTTTTTAACATCGTTCCAATTCTAAGTTGTTTCTGAAACTCCATATAAGATATAGAGAACTCATAAAAAGTTGTTTATGATATGTAAAAGATATTTATGTAATTCATAAAATTCGGAATAGATCGGCACATGTATTAGTGTCAAACCCTTAAATGTTGAAATATTGTTCAAAAGGCGTACCTATCTGTAGGCAATCCAAAAAGTAGTATATTTTTCAAGTAAAAGAAAATCAAGAGTTTGTATTGACAAATGCTAAATTTTCTGGAAAAATATATGAGATCACCATATATTATTTAGTTTCCATAAAAACCAAGTGTGTATCAACAAGAGTTATTGATTAAAAGCTGACTCTGTTACAAAAGTTGTTTGGATAGGTCAGATGCATCTTACTCAAAGAGTTAAGGGTACCTCGATGTAGTGGGAGGAATGTATGACACCCTAGTCAATAATTCGAGTTTATTGGAAACTCACATCATCAAGTCTAGGTGACGATATTGAGAAACAAGAAGTTGTGGAAATAAGATGCATTCCCTATGTTGTTTGAATAGAAGTCCACTGTATTATAATATGTTTACAACAATCTTCTCGGCTAAAGTGTTTAAGGATCACCTAGTAAGACTAGGACTACGGGTTTTATAATCTAGGGCAAGTGGGAGAAAAACCCACGAGTATGTGATACCTATATGCAAACCATGGATATGTGATGGCCTAGTTTATTGTATTTCTTTGTAAAACTCAAACACTCAACATTATATACTCATATGTATGTTACCACTGGAGTTTTAGTCCAAGTGGGAGCTTGTTGGGTTTTATGTCCTAAAACTCGTGGTTTGTAAAACCATAAATTTATTCTAAAATTCAATAAAGTTGTTATTGAATATATGAATTGCTAATTTATATATCCAATAAACTAAAAAAATCCATGACTATTACATGAGTACTTGAACTACATGTAGAGACGTAAGAGTGGATTAGGTTCGAGTAAATAGTCAAAATGATCTATAGTATACGATAAGGTTGGGTGCCTTATTCTGGTAACACTATCGGATGTCACCCACTCTGTAGTTGTTACAAGGAGTCGTAAAGTGCTACAAAAGAAGTGATCCTGATCCGTTCATGTGGTGACATGAGGAGTAGGGGCATCCTGTGCAATGAGTTTGCATAAGATTGGACCAAGAAATAAGTCACTCTTACTTTATAACGTTGTTTACTGTTTAAGACTAACTATTTCATAATGATGACCTAAGTAATTTGACCTTAATCCTGAGCTAACTATGAATTCCTATTTATTCGGGATTATCCTTAGATTTGCAAAAGTAATGGTTGACCCAACAGAGCTGACTCAATAAGCTTCCATTACAGGGGTAAGACTACGTAGTTAGCTGAGAACATAAGACGTAAGAAGGAATTCACTCCTACCCGCTTTCAGGGATAGTAGAGAGATTATTCCCTTAAGTGCTGATTCCGAGTCTTGAACAAGGGGCCCCACCCCCTTATTGACCCAAGAGGGATTTTGTTTGTTGATTAAATTACAAACAAATTATTCATTAGAGGATAAGTGGAACTTTAGAAACAAGAGGTAATCTCGAGGGTAAAACAGTCATTTGACCCTACATTATTACAAACAACCTGTGAAGGGTTAACTTACTAATCATGGTTATATCGAGTGGAGACAATATATCTATAGTTAGGGGAGTGCAACTACTGGGCTTTAATGGAATGACCCAGTAGTTAATGAATGGGGGTTAATTCAGTGTAAAGAGTTTAGCCAATTAATCTCAGATTGTTGGAGCCCATGATCTGTAGGTCCATTAGGTTCCCCCTCAAGCTTACAAATGGAATTAGCCTTAGAATAACGTGGTAAGTTAATTTAAATCGTTCAAATTTGATTTAAGGGAATTAGTAATTATATGTGATATATTTACACTTTTAATTATGGAATTAAACAAAATTGGAGAATAAATTAATATTTAAATATGATTTAAATATTAATTTAATTAATGGAGATTCATGGTAATGGAATTGGTGATAAATTGATTTAATATTTGATATTAAATTAATAGAGTTAATTGAATTGTTTAATTAATTATTAATTATTAATTTTATTAAATTAATAGAGTTCTCTTCGGGTTTTCGCCGCATAGGGTTTCCACCGCCTAGGGTTGCCGAAAATAGGTCCGCTTCCTAGGGTTCCCTACGGACGGTGTTGTTTCGCGTCTAGCCTATTTGCGTTTGTTCGTGTCTGGTCTATTTGGCGTCGACTGAGGTTCCTGTTCGGGTGGATTCAAAGCTGCAATTGACGGCCGCCAAGGGTTTCGTTCGCGGCTTGTTGGTAGAGGTGCTCGCAGTTCTGTTCACTGGTAGAGGTGCTCGCGGGTTTTGTTTGCGGCTTGTTGACTGGTGAGGCTGGGTTCTGTTTGGTGGCAGACATCTTATATAGGTATGGGTTTTTTGGTGATGATGGTGCGTAAGTGATCGCCTCAAAGACTGAAGGAGAAGAATGGAGGACGAGTTGTTCGTCAACCACTTCGTCAGCTTAGACCGGAGATCAATTGGGGATTGGGTGCTCGGTCTTCGGAGGTGAAGGATTTTGGGTTGTTTGACGGTCGCTCTAAGGAAGGTAAGGATCTGGTATACTCGCTGCTTTCTTTTGCCTTATCCGATTCTAACGTGCCCGTGTGTGAAAAGGTATGCTCGATCTCAGGGTCAGCTTCGAATTCTGGTTCAGCACGTGTACTCATAAACTGTCAGGCTGCTCTCCGCGTTGAAACAACAATACAACGATATCTTTCCTACAAAATACCACCAAAACATACTCAAACAATAAACCATTAACCAATCCCCAGCAACGGCGCCATAAACCTGTTGTGACATAAGACATAGATATACAATTGCCATAAATTTGTAATGACACAACAATGCCATCTAATCTTATGTCATACAACGCATGGATGAATGATGATTTATGCGATACTACTTCTAAATATGCGTTTTAATGGATGTTTTTTGTAGTGTGTTTGTGCGTTGTCACAAGTTTCCTTGCATTGGAACTAAGTATAATTCCACCGCAAATTTCTCGGTGTGATCCGAGGTCGAACAACAGGGACTGTTTGAGGTTATTGCGTTACATTTGTGATACATGCGACCAGGGGTTTTTCAATTTATAAAAATGTTTGTGTACAAGTATATATACAGGCGATAGAGTAAAGGGAACATAGAATGCGATAATAAAATAAATTGCGATAAAGTAAACCTAAGCTAAGATGATACAAGATAACCGAGGTCAAGGCTGACTGTGAAAATTATACAAAGATTCGTGTAATGTGGTGGCAAGTCTCATGTGCAAAGCAGAAAGAGAAAAGATAACTAATATAAAACATCGCAAGTTCTTAATTGGTTAAAGCTATAAGTATGCTTCCGCTCTTCCCTTTGGCGACCTCTCAGTGATCGCCACGTTCTCACATCTCTGTGGTGAAACAGGGACAAACGTAAAGAACAAAAGGTTGCTTCCATCTCTGGAAGTACTACTCGCTTTAGTCAATGCATTCTTCTAACCTTCTCTCGATAGATCAGAATGGCATCTTCACTTCTGCTCTCACAGGTAAAGATGTCGTCTAGCATGCCTTAGCTAAACGCATTTATCTCTTTAGCATAGACTAAGTTACTCGTTTAATCCATATTAATTATCAAGGGATTACGAAAAATTCATGAAGAAAACGATTAATTGAGGAACGGAAATAGACAAAAAAGTGGAAATGGAAATGATCAAGACATTCAATAATACTATTTAGCGTCTGATACATGATTTGTGAATGAAGAGATTAAGAAGATGAAATACAGTTGATGAATAGAGTTAGAAACAAATACAAATAAGTGCCAACGTCTTGGCACCGATCTGAATGGAGAATTGCTTGTCGGTGTGGATGGAGTGAATGGAAGGATGAGCTTCCCTCTCAGGCTTGTTCAACCGGTAGCAGGGATCTAAGTGTAGAGCTACATGGCGGGGATTTGGCAGAATAGCACTAAGACTCACCTCTTGACCTTGTCTCTTCTCTTCCCGGATTTCTTTCGATCAGCACTCAGCTTAACCACTCTCTCAATAGTCTATATCAATTAACCCTCGTATCAAGTATATCTTCTATGAATTCTATGGGGGTATTTATAGGTGAAAAACTTTGACTCTTTCCTTGTTGACCCCACTTATTGTTATGAAAATTCCGAGAATGGAGGAATAAATATTCCTTCTGTTATGCAGTCAGACCGTCAAATATGCACAACAGTTAGTTGTACACGTGTCACAATCCTCCGTGTTTGCGTTGCTTAGATGTATCTTTCGATTGTATGATCGCATGCAGTGTTGTTTTTATCACCGCATGCGGTTGAAGTTCAGCTCTGGATTGACTGTCGCATTGCGTCGTCATTGTATTAATCGTCTTGTCATTGTTGATTGACGGGCGCAATGTGATGAAAATGCGTTGTTCAGTTTCTCGTTGAGCCTTGATCGCAAGCGGTGACTTGGTTCCCTGCAAAACAGAGTAAAAATATCCTCTTCTACCATTTTGAGGGTGTTAGTGGGTGAAATTGCGATAATTTATAATTATTGTATTTCTGAGCTAATTTCCATACAATCGATGCATATTTACTCTCTTTTGGCCGCAATATCTAGACAAGGCAGCATAAATAACTTGTATTTCTACAAGTTATCAACCTTGTGAGGAGATTATTGAGGAGGGTGTCTGTGTGTGGGAGAAATCTCTGGTTGGTCAGTTTGTGGATGCCAAACTCCCGTATTCTGTTATTTGTCGTCTTATTCATAGAATTTGGGGACGTATAGAGATGTCAATTATTACCTTGATGGATAACGGTTTGATTATCTTTAATTTTCAGAAGGTAGAGTCACGAGATTGGGTGCTGGAGAATGGTCTGTGGCACTTGGGTGGCAAGCCCATCTTATTACGATAGTGGTCTCTAGGTATTATTCCTGAAACCTTTGTTTTTGACTCTGTTCCTATCTGGATTAAACTGGAGCGGGTTCCCCTGGAGTTGTGGATGGATAGAGGTTTAGCAGTGTTAGCTAGTGTCGTGGGTAAACCTATCTCTTTTGATGTTGCAACAAGAGAGCGGCAACGGTATCGTATGTAAGGGTTTGTGTTCAGGTGGATGGTGATTCGTTAATGCCCCCTTCAGTCACTGTTAGAATGCGGGGACAGGAGTTTATTATTCCAGTAGTGTATGAGTGGAAACCTCGTAGGTATTCTTGCTGTGGTTCGTTTGGGCAGACTGGGGCGGTGTGTGAGCGGCAAGGTGTGGAGAAGGGCCAGGAGTTGTGTATTGTGGCAGTCAATGAGGGGTGTTTGGAGAAGAATGGGGGAGTTGAGAGTGTGAGGAAGGAGCAGGAATTGGGTATGGGTGCGAGGGGAGCTAACCTAGTGGATGAGATTAAGGGCGCGGAAAGGGTTGAAGAGTTTACTGTGGTTAGTCGACGTAGGCAATAGAGGAGGTGTAGGGCATAGGGGTGGTAGTAGGTCACCGGGCACGGCGCCCTTGAAGAGTAGAGTAGTTTATGGGTCCCCTGGAATTATGGGGTTTGTAAAGCATGTTGATGATCGTAATCAGTTTGATGTTTTATGTGATAAGGGGGGAGACTCTTTGGCATTGGCACTAGTGCAAGCTGATCCTGATCCGTTGCTTGTTATGGACGGGATGTTCAGAAGTTCGGGCAAAGGCCCAGTGGGAAGTGGTAGGTGTGATCTCTTGCAGGATTTATGATTTGGTGTTCTTGGAATGTTAGGGGGTTGAATGACCCAATCAAGTGTAGGGTTAGCAGACTTTCTGGCTTCCTCCTCTGTTACTTTCTGTTGTTTGTTTGAGACGAGGGTTCGTCATGAGAATTTTGGTATGGTGATGGGTAGGTTTGGTGATGCCTAGAGTTGTGTGTGTAGCTATAGTGTGCATGGAGTTGGGAGGATTTGGGTGATGTGGCAGAAGAGTGTCTATGATTTTTCCATTGATGTCAATGGGGATCAATTCATTTCTGGAACCTTAATGGATATTATATCCAGTACTAGGGTACATATTGGTGTTGTGCATGACTCTAATCACGTGAGCGAGAGGAGGAACTTGTGGTCTTAGTTGATTGATGTGTGTGCCTCATGGCAGCTTCCTGGAGTTGTTTTAGGGGATTTTAATGCTATTCGTAGTAGCTCGGAGGATTTTGGGGGTTGCCCTAGATTGAGGGAGATGGAGGAATTTGATGAGGTGTTATTGGAGGCGGATTTGGTTGAGTTGGGTGTGACAGGTAACTGGTTTACCTGGACTAGGCCCCTGGGCCCAATGGGTTTTTGGTGGATTTTTACAGAGCTACTTGGGGTGTGGTTGGGGACTATTTTTGTGACGCTGTGCTGAATTTTTTTGAGTCAAGTTACCTGCCTGATGGAGTTAATTCTACTGCTATTACTCTCATCCTAAGAGGCGGGGAGCTGAACGTATGGAGGAATTTCATCCTATTTCATGTTGCAATGTTGTTTATAAGTGTATCTCAAGAATCTTAGCTGAGAGATTACGGTTGTGGTTGCCTGATTTCATCAGTGGTAATCAGTCTGCATTTGTTCCGGGTAGGTCGATTTTCGATAGCATTTTATTGTGTCAGGAGCTCATGGGGAGCTATAAGAAGGGCAGAGGAAAACCGCGTTGTGTGTTAAAGGTAGACCTTCAGAAGGCTGACGATTCGATGAATTGGGATTTTCTGTTTGGGGTGTTGCTGGCTATAAGAACGCCCCTTCAATTTGTTAGTTGGGTGAGTGCTTGTGTTACTTCGCCTAAGTTCTCTGTGATGATTAATGGTTCCCTTGAAGGGTTTTTTCCTAGTAGGAAGAGGTTGAGGCATGGGGGATCCGTTGTCTCCTTTTTTGTTTGTGATGGTGATGGAGGTCTTGTCTAGGTTGTTGAATAAACCTCTTGTGTGGTTTAGGTTCCATGATCGGTGTGAGCGCTTGGGCCCAACTCCTTTGGTTTTTGCAGACAATTTGATGATTTTCTGTGCAGCTTAGAGAGATTCTTTGGAGTTTGTGAGGCAGGTATTGACAGAGTTTGCAGAGCTGTCTGGGTTAGTTGCAAATGTTGGGAAGAGTTCCATGTTTGTTGTGAGTGTGGAGTCGGGGAGGCGGAGGAACTAGCTGCGTTTATGGGTGTCTCTCTTGGTTCGTTGCCTGTTAGGTATCTGGGGTTACCTTTATTGGCGGGTCGGTTGAGGGCTGTGGATTGTGTGCCTTTGATACAGAGGATTACAGCTCGTATTAGAAGCTGGGCAACAAGGTCCTTCTCTTTTGCTGGGAGGTTGTAGCTTGTTAGGTCTATTTTACAGTCCTTTTAGGTTTTTTGGTGTAGCATTTTCATGTTGCCTGCGACTCATGAGGTTGATCGTTTGTTACATAGTTATTTATGGAAGGGTAGTGTGATGAGTCGGGGTGGTGCACGGGTGGCGTGGGATGAGATGTGTTTGCCGTTGGCTGGGGGGGTTGGGTGTGAAGCATGTGACATCTTGGAACCAGGCTGCTATTATGAAGTTGCTCTGGCTTATCTTAATTAAATCAGGGTCACTATGGGTGGCGTGGGTGGAGGAGTATGTTTTGCATGGGTGGTCGTTGTGGGCTGTTTGGAATAAGATTAGGAGATCTTGGTGCATGAGGGCTATCTTGCGAAGTAGAGATAGATTCAAGCATCTAGTTCATTTGATGATTGGCGATGGACGGTCTTGTTTTGTTTGGTGGGATCCTTGCCTGCTGAGGGGCGCGATTTTGGATTCATACGGGTCTACGGTGGTTCATGATACAACGAGTAGTTTGGAAGCGCTGTTTTCGGAGTTCTTGGATGGTGAGGGAGGTTGGAGGTGGCCTACAGTGTCTTGAGAGCTACTTGAGATCTGGGGTCTTATCCATGCAGTGGGGCCTAGGGTGAGGGGAAAGGATTATTGGGTTTGTGTGCTAGATGCTAGTGGTCGATTTTCTATCGCTAGTGCTTGGGAGAGTATACGTCCTCGTCGTCCTAGGGTGTCTTGGGCTGATATTTTGTGGGCGGGGGGTGGTATTTCGCGTCACTCCTTCTGTGTGTGGTTAGCAGTGAGGGTAAGGTTGGGTACGCGGGATTGGTTGAGGAGTTAGGGTGTGTTGTCAGAGGGAGGTGCCTTCTGTGTGGGGGAGTGTGGAATTGCGGGATCATTTATTTTTTGAGTGTAGGTTTGGGAAAGAGTGTGGTCTAGTGGGTTGCGTCAGTTGGGTTCAACGCATCAGGTGGCTGGTTGGGATGTAGAGTTGAGTTGGTTGTGTCAAGTGGGGTCGGGTAAGGGGTACGTAAATAATTGTTCCGTGCTTTTCTAGTGTGCGTCCATATACTACATCTGGCAGGAGCGTAATCGGCGGCTACATGGAGGTCGACCGAGGTCAGTGTCTGCTCTGTTTTCACCTTATGGTTCTACGGTTCGTGTGCTCATGCTACTTCCTAGCGGGTTGACCTTATCTAGTGTGTACAGTTGTTTTTTCATTTTGAACTTCACGTTGTTTTATATTTTGTTGTAGCCCTTAATTTGTGGGGTTCTAGGTTCTTTTCTCTACCTTTCTTCCTGGTGGTTTGCGAGTTTGCGTCTACGTGTTGGTTTTGTTCTGGTCTTATCCTACTACCTTTGTTTTGCTTTTGCGGCTTTGTCTTTACTTGTACTTGGTTGCTTTGATGTCTTGATCCCGAACAGTGGGATCCTCCTTGTTGTTGTATAATAACATCACTTATTCTAAAAAAAAAATTATTAATTTTATTAGAAAAATTAACTATTAAATTAATTTTTGTAAAATTAATAAAAAAAATCAGTTTTAATTAAAGAATTAAAATTGAAAATCAATTTTATTTTTGAAAAGTAGTTTCAAAATGTAAAAAGAGAGAAAGAATTTGAAAAATGGAAAAATCCCAAATATGGGATTTTCCCACTTTGAAGACCAAGCTTCTTAGTCACCCATCCTCTCCTAATTGACAACTCAAATTCAAGGAGGAGTTGGGTCTTCTTCAGGCTTTGAGATTGCATGAAGCTCCTGAATATGAACACTCAGTTTTGAATGAAATTGGACATGCAAAACTGTTGAATTTGCTGAAATTCTTAGGTTGAAGAGGAGGTCTTCAACCGTGTAAAAACCATGAACTTTTCTCCTTAATTCCATAAATTCTAGCTTATTTTGAGTCCCACAACTCATTTTAAGGCTCCTAGAGGATAGTAGGAAAGCTCCAGTGGTGGTTCACGACCATAAGAAGGGAGAATTACAACTGAATTTTGAGTTTGAAGTAGATCTTCAAATGTATGTTTGAAACCGCTTATTTTTATTTGATGAACATGTTTATTTTTTAGCTAAAATTGATTAATTAAAATGCTTAATGATCTGTTATTCATCCACTACACGTTTTCTTAAACTAACAATTGGTATCATAATATGAGTTTGAATAAGATCCTGATTCGTTCATGTGGTGACATGAGGAGTTGGGGCGTCCTATGCAACAAGTTTGCATAAGATCAGACCAAGAAATAAAGTCACTCTTACTTAAAAACAATGTTTACTGTTCAAGACTGACTATTTTATAACGATGACCTAGGTAACTTAACCTTAATACTGAGTTAATTATGAACTCCTGTTTATTCGAGATTATCCTTAGATTTGCATAGGTGTGGGTTGACTCAAGAACACCAACTCAATAAGCCTCCCATTTCAAGGGTAAGATCGGGTAGATAGCTGGGGACATAGGGTGCAAGATGGAACTCACTCCTACCCTCTTTTAGAAGTAGTAGAGAGGTTGTTCCCTTAAGTACTTACTCCGGGTCTTGAACAAAGGACCCCACCCTCTCATTGGCCCGAGAGGGACTTGGTTTGATGATCGGATCACAAACCAATTGTTCATTAGAGGATCAGTGGAACTTAAGGAACAAGAGGTAATTTCAGGGGTAAAACAATAACAACTATTGACCCAGTCGTTAATACGAACAATCTGTGAAGGGTTAACTTACTAATTATAGTTATATTGAATGGACACAATATATCTACAGTGAGGGGAGTGCAACTACTGGGCTTTAGTGATCTGACCTGGTAGTTTACGAATGTGGGTTAATTCAATGTAAAGAGTTTAGCTAATTAATCTCGAACCGTTGCAACCCATGATCGATAGGTCCATTAGGCCCCTCTACTAGTTCACAAATAGAATAAGCCTTAGAATAGCTTGATAAGTTAATTTGAAATGTTCAAATTCGAATTAATGGAATTAGTAATTATATGTGATATAATTACACTTTTATTTTGGAATTAAACGAAATCAGAGAATCAATTAAATATTTAAATATGATTTAAATATTAAATGAATAGAGATTCATAGTGGTGGAATTTGTGTTAAATATTTTAAGATTTTATATAAATTAATAAGATTAATTGAATTGTTTAATCAATTATTAATTATTAATTATATTAGAAAAATTAATTGTTGAACTAATTTTGTAAAATTAATAAAATTTCAATTTTAATTAAAAGAATTAAAATTGAAAAGTATTTTAATTTTGAAATTCAAAATTAAAATAAAAGAAATTTGGAAAATTGGTTTTTTCAAAAGTAGGATTTTTCCACTTTTGAAAGCACCCAACTTAGTCATTTTTCACTCCCAATCTAGCTCAAAATTGAAAGTGGAGCCGGAATCACTTAATGTGATCAGTTTGCATAAATTTCATGCAATAAAACACAGTTGGTTTGAGTGGAAAATCCCATACAAAAGATTGAGAATTTTCTGAGAATCTCTCTAGGTTGAAGAAGGTCTTTAGCTAAAAAAACCAATAAACCTCTCCTCCAATTTCCCTAAAATTCAAGCTTGTTTGGAGTCCTACAGCTCAATCAAAGGCTCCTAGAGAATAGTAGAGAAGCTCTAATGGTGGCCCACAGTAAGAATTGGAGAAGATTGCAGCTGAATCTCATTGAAGAAAAGGATCTTCAAAGGTATGTAATGAAACTTTCTTCTTAGTTAATGAACATGTTTAATTTGTAGCCAAAATCAAGGAATTAGAATGCTTAATGATCCTGTTTTCTTTCGCTGTGTGTTTCTTTGAACTAACAAAATATTCATACCCTCCTCTTGCTTTTACATTCATCAGATCACAGAGGTCTGAATGTATAAGTTCCAAGGCTTCTTTGGCTCTATAACTTTTTCCAGTAAAAGCTCATTTTGTCATCTTGCCTTCAAGGTATGACTCACATATAGGTAAATAATTTTCTTCAAAACCATTTAGAAGTTGATTTTTCACCAATCTCTCAATCCTATTGAGATTGATGTGACCTAACTTTAGATGCCAAAGGTGGACATTTTCTTTAGGAGAAATCCTTGGTCTCTTAGCAGTTATTGTCGTTCTAAACATTTCTGTATTTATGACAACCTTTGTAACTAACGATCTTAGTACATATAAGTTACTTTCTTTTGAAGCAAATCCGATCTCCATTTCGTTTTCAAAAATGAACACTTTACTTCTGAGGAAGGAAAGAGAATAATTTTGCTCAATCAAACAAGAAATAGAGATTAAATTCCTCTTCATATTAGGAACTATATATACGTGATCTAATAACGTATATCGTTTCTTGTCCAAAAGTAACATAAGTCTGCCTACAGCAACAGTTGAAATGACCTCACCAGTACCAACTCGAAGAGTCATCTGCCCAACTTCCAATTGTCTCCAGGAATTAAATCTATGACAGGAAGAACATACGTGATTAGTAGCCCCTGAATCAACTATTCAGTCAGAATCATTATTCTCTACTAAGCATGACTCTAGGATAAGTAAATCAGATTTATTGTCATTGGATCTCTTCCTATCCTAGAGAGCGGTGGGATCAACTTGAACATTCTTATTATGAACTCTAAGTTTTTATTCCGAGGTCAAACCTCTTTAATAAACTTTGTAAAAGTTAGAAACTTTTGTCTCTTCTATTTGTCTCTTGACATTCAATACGAAGTGGAGTTCAAATAGGGAGCTGACATTACTGGTTTCGTCTATATCAACCCCATCCTACTTGAATTGTGAGGACACTCACTCAAACAACTCCTGCATTTATTGCATTATCTGAAGTGCAGTGGCCATGTTCTCAAATCTTTTGGCCAAGACATCAAGTATGCTCACTAAAATGTGAACTCAAGCATCAAGATTGGCCTTTGTCCACCTTTGTATGCATCACGAACATTTCATGTTGCATTAAGGATTGGAATTGGAGGGCATTCCTCAATCAAGACGAAGTAAGATCGTTAACCACGAACATAGTTTTAATCGATTCTTTCCAAGTTGTGTAATTTAATTCGGTTAATATTTCAACATTAAGAAGGTTCATTAAAGCACTAATCATTTTTGCTGATACAAAAAAAATTACTTATTTTAAACACTTATGTAAAAATTCATTTTAATCCAACCATTTTAGAAAAAATAATAATAAACCCAACATTATTCCATTTTGTAATGATGCTTCAATGATTTAGGACAAAAACCACTCAAGGGTGGTCAGTCACCCCTTCCTTGAATTGAGACACTTCTCAACCATTCATTACACTAAAATAACTCTTATTCCTATAACAATTAGTCACCATTGATTTCATCAAGAGATCATTAACTTGCTTAACAATTTCTTATAAGTGTAACCTGTCATTTTAGACCCTAGAATTCCGTCCCAATGAGCCAACCGAAGGGAAAATCGATTGGGGCAAATACTAAATCGATCCTATCCAGAAACCATTTCTGAAGTTTGCCCCTAATATTGACCTAATGCACAAACCATTCGAAGGGGGATGCTCCTAGGGCACCTCAAGGCCGTGTAAGAAGGTCTCACGATGCAAACCAATAAAGGAAGCCGTAGGACATATTGACACATATCCTTTTTCCACTTATTATACACACTATCTCAATTCACCTTGATATTGACCATGCAAATACCATCCGAAGGGGGACGCTTCCAGAGCACCTCGAAACCAAGCATGAATCTCACTAGGTGAACTTTTAAGGAGAACGTGAGTGGAAAAAATTGTGTATATATCTTTTTCCTCCCACTGACTATTTTACAAAAATGGATTTATTAACTTAGTAAAAACAGGCTAATCAATTTCAGCTAAGTCTTTGTTAATTTGCTCAATATAATGCCTGTATTGAATATTTTGGTAATATATGACTTCGTTTGTTAAACTTTTTAATGAAATCAATCACTTATTATATGCTTATAAAATATTTTTCCAATTCACCTTCCAGGTCGGTTCCCAGGTAGAGGTATTCCATTTCTGTTGGCTTAAATACCTCAACCTAGACAAAACTTTCCTTAGACAAAGGTTCCTTATGAATAATTATTTTATAAATTTAATCTCTTATTGAAATTCATTTTAATCCTATTAAAACGAATTAAAAGATTAACCTATTTCTAGTCTCATTAGAAGCGTATTTAACATAAGTTTAGATGAATTAATTTTAAACCATTTAAAAATTAAATCTGGCCTATGTTTGTATGCAACTCTTTATTATAGATTTAGTTCTAATTTCATTATACTTATAACAATTATAAAATAATGAAAAATAAAATCTATAATTGCATTTAAAAATATTGATTAAATATAACATTTATATTTATCTAAGTAATATCATGATCAATGCAAAATTTATTTTAATTAGAAAATATAACACTTATATCTAACAATTATTAAGCACACATATCCATCATGTCATCATACATTATAACAATTATAACCTAGTATGATACATGGACATGCTTAATGTACCATACATCTAAAATAATATTACACTTATATTAAGATGCATGAGCATGCTAATTTAATCATGCATCCAAAAAATACAACACTTGCATTTTGACATGATGCATCAACATGTTTATCCTAAGGTGAGATTTTGAATCTAAATGACATAATTTATGCACCACTCAAAAACAATTTAAATCATACATCTCATTCATAATTAAATCAACAAAATAGAAAAGTTAGCTATTGCATTCCTAGAAAATACAATAAAATCTAAAATCCTAGATTTTAGAAAATCCTAAAAGAAAACGGAAAAAAACAAAAAAAAACAAAATTGCTTCTGTTCAGCAGCGATGGGGGATAAACCAAGTCTCAAAATGGCAATCCAACCGTTCAAAAGGAGACCTTAGTTGTCTTGAACATACTGATCAAATTTCAACACGATCCAACGGTTAGAACTCCAATTATTGAAAAATTTGTAAGAGTTGTCTTTGAAAAACTGAATTGCACTGCATTGTTTCTCTTCGTTTTTTCTTGTTTTGTCTGGGTTCTTTTCACAGTAAATTTTTACTACAAAGACATGGACTTACAAACTTGATTCACAGTAAAAAAAAAAAAAAAAAAAAAAAAAAAAAAAAAAAAACTAAAAAAACTCATAACACTAGCTCTTTTACATGATCCCGATCAAGTAAAACTGTAAATCTAAATTAGCCAAAAGTCTAAACAGTCAACCCGCCAAACCACAATTTAAATATCTACATTAATTCATGCATAATTTTTAAAAGCAACTCACCATTCTATTTGATTTGTTTCTAAAAAAACTGAAATCAAAATTGCAACAAATTGGGCTATTGATATCAATTGAAATTGATTCAAATCCCAATCAGAAGCGTGTGATTGTTTGAATTTTGTTTTCGATTTATACATAACAACAAAATACGGAATAAAAATAATAACATGATGGATAAACAATCAAGATTAGCATGTATTTAAGAGAAGAAAGAGGGAGAGAGCTAAAAGTTTACCTTTGTAAATTACCAAATTCTTCACGATTCCCTTCGCGTCTTCTCCAGAACGTCTCATTCAATGATCAAAGAAACACCACTGTAAGTGAAACCTTGTTATTTCTCTTAGGATCCCAAGAATTGGGATGTTGTGGTCTCCCAAAACTTGGAAGAGGAAGAAGAAGTAGTAGAGAAAAGAAGAGGAGATTTTGAGAGAAGTAGGATTCAGAATTCCCAATTTAACTGTATCACAAACATGGGCCATTAAAACCTATTTATAGAGAGGAGGGGTGACCCCCTTTCTCGTAGGTCTTTCCAATTCCTACTCTAGTTTCTAATTTAATTAAATAATTTTTGTTTAATTAATTAGTCCAATAATTAAATAACCATATATTAAATCTAATTTAATTTATATAATTAATTAATAAATAAATAAACATCACATGTTTATTTATTTTTACTTCTCAAAAATTAATTAATTAATTAACCATCAATTCAATTAAACGACTATGTTAAATCGTATTTAATATAGAATTAATAAACATATAATTATCACATATTTCAATATATACATGTCTTTAATATTTAAATCTTATTCAAATATTTTCTCTTAATTATAGATCACATCTATAATTACCATATTATATTAATTTCATTAATATGCAATTGATTTGAACAATTGAAATCATTCCTCTTATATATCCTTTAGTGAGCTAACGAGGGGGTCATATGAACCGACAGATTAGAAGCTCCAATAATATAAAATAAGTTAATTAAACACTTTAATTAAATTAATCAATTTTCATTAACTATCGGTTACTCCACTAAAGACCGATAGTTGCACTCGCACTGTAGATTTATTTTTGTGTCCACGGATATAACAAATCAACAGTGAGTCGACCCTTTACAAATTGCTCATAATTATAGTTGGGTCAAAATATTGTTTTACCACTGTAGTTACATCTAACTCCTTAAATACCACTAATCCCTCTAATAAACAAACAAATTATAGTCAAATTATAAACTAACACCTCTCGAGCCAGTGAGAGGTTGAGGCCTCAATGTTCAAGACCCAAAATCAGTTATTAACGGAGCAATTTATCTACTTTCCCTAAGGCTGGGAAAACGAGTGAATTCCATCTTGTGTAGTTATGTTCCCAGCTCCCTATTCGGATAAGTCCCAAAAATGGTAGGCTTGTTGAGTCAGCTAACAAAACCACTCTCACTCATAAAGGATTACCTTCATAGACAGGAGTTCACAAGTCACTCAAGATTAAGGTCAAGTCACTTATGGTTATCTAAGTGAAATGTAAGTCTCTTCTAGCAACAATGTTATATAGAGAGATTATTCATTTCGTGGTCCGGTCTTATACAAACTCTTTGTATAGAATACCCCTGCTCGCATGTCTCCACATGAACGATCAGGATTAGATCATTTGTAGTACTTTACAATAATTAACATCTACAAAGCAGGCCATATTTGTAGTGTCACTAGGATAAGGTACCTAGCCTTAACCATCTACTACAAACCGTTTAGGTTATCACTTAAACGTGATCTACATGTATGTCTACATATACTTGTTTAAGTTTCATAAAATAATCTTGGATCTCAGTTTATTGGATTGATTTAATACAGTCTAACATTAATAAAATACCTCCTATTTTATTAGATATATAATTTGTCTTTACAAACTACAAGATACACTCGATTTAGGACTTTAACTCCAACAGTGTCAACAACATATGGTGAGAGGAATGCCAAATATTAAAAAGAAAATCAACTTTGTGAAGTATGTATTTTCGAAAAGCATCATCGAAATTCATTTCTGACAAGAGATTCTTAGAGAGCATCAAAGCCTTAAGAGCTCATCCATATAGACTTATGTGGACCCATGAGAATTACTACACATGGAGGTAATAGTTATTTTCTCACATTAATCGATGATTATACTTGGAAAACATGGATTTATCTTCTAAAAGAAAAGGGCTCTAGTTTCAAATGTTTCAAGACATTCAAAGCAATGGTTGTGAAAGTAACTTGAGACTGAAAACATCGTGTTCGGATCGTGGACGAGAATATATTGTTTTTGCAGATTTCTTGAAGGGAAATGAAATCAAGCATTAGAAGATGGTTCGAAGAACTCCTCAACAAAATAGAGTTGCATAGAGAAAAAATAGAATAATAATAGAGCTTCCAAGAAGTATGTTGAAGGCCAAGAAACTTCCAGATCAATTTTGGGGAGATGCAAGATCTTGTACAGTTTATCTTTTAGATCGAGCTTCAACTAAAAGTGTGCAAGATATTACTCCTCAAGAAGCATAGAGTGAACTAAAGCCAAGTGTTAGTCACCTAAGAGTATTTGGGTGCATTGCTTAATCTCATATTTCAGATGAGAAAAGAGGTAAGCTAATTGATAAATCAGAAAAGTGCATTTTTGTTGGGTACAGTGAGAATTCCAAGGCTTACATATTATACAACCTTGTGAGTAAGAAAGTTATTATTAGTCGAGATGTCATGTTTAATGAAGCAGAATTTTGGAAATGGGATGTAATAAATGAAGACCACGATCCATTACTAGTTGACATGGGTGACAAAGAAGATGCTCGAGACTTGAAGCTTGAAGAGACTCAGCCAGTGGCTTCATCTTCATCTTCACACTCCACAAGTGATGAAGAAACTACTCTAAGGAAGACAAGAAGTATTCATGATATATATAATACTTCAAGAAGAATGTTGGACAATGAACATGACGATTTTGTTTTATTTACAGATGTTGATCCTATAGACTTTGAGGAAGCAATTCAAGATGAAAAATGAAAAGATGTAATGGATCAAGAGATTGATGCAATCAAAAGAAATGAGACGTGAGTTAATCAAACTATCAGAAAATAGAAAAGATTTTGGAGTCGAATGGATGTATTTACAAAGCTGAAGCAAAATGAGATGTCGAGAAATACAAGGCAGGGCTCATCATGAAAGGGTACAAACAAAATTATGGTGTAGAACAGAAGTTTTTGCATCTGTGACTCTCTTAGAGATTGTTTGATTGCTTCTTGCAACACAAAATGATTGGAAATTACATCAAATGGATGTCAAGTCATCTTTTCTAGATGGGTATTTAAAGGACGAAATATATGTTGAGCAATCCCCTGGTTATGTCAAGATTCAATAAGAAAATAAGGTGTGTTGATTGAAGAAAGTATTGTATGGACTAAAACATGCACCAAAAGCCTGATACAGTTGTATCAACAATTTTTTCTTGAAGGATTGCTTCAAAAGTTGTGGTTTTTGCTAGCCTAATACATTTTGGCCCTTTATTATATTTAGTGGACTTGTCTTATTCCAGCACATTAATTTGGCTTCTTATTGGACTTGGTATACTCTTGTAGTCTGCAAGGAAACTGTATTGTTATTGTTGTTTTTTAGGCCCATCTTCAAGCTGTTTGTGAATGAGCTGAAAGAATAATATTCCTCCACTAAATCTGTTACAGAAGGCAACACGGGATTGGTTAATTGGTTAAGGTATGTCACCTGAATTCGTTTCTCCTTCCAGTGATTTTATCGTGCATAAAGTGGTCCCAGATGAAGTGCTTCCTCTGATGTAATTAAATGGCCAGTTGAGCGAGTATTCAGGGGAGCATCGAGGAAGCGTGTAAACATGCATCGAGGAAGCAAGTAAATGTGCATCGAGTAATCGAGTAAGCTTGTAAGTAGGGTTGGCAACGGGGCCAAGGCGGGGCGAGGGAGGGTCTTCCATCCCCCGCCCCGTGGGAAGGGGGCGGGGATTCCCCGTCGAGGAAACGGGTCCCTGTAGGGCCCCATTTCCCGTTTCCCCGTGGGGATTCCTCTATTAATTCCCTCGGGGAATCCCCTATTAGATCCCCAAGGGGATTCCCCATTTTTTTCTTTTAATATTTTAAGTTTGGACTTTACTTTTGGGCTTAAATTTAGAATTATATATTCAATATTGGGCTCACAACACAATAAGTCTATAGTATACATTATAAACAAACATATAAATAAGTTATTTTATATACTATAAATATATATTTATAAAATATTAAAAATATAACTATATAAAATTGGGGTCGGAGTCGGGGTCGGGGATACCATCTCCGTCCCCGCCCCGTCCCCAGATGGGGTCCCGAAAAAATTCCCCGATTTGACCTCATCCTGGTCAAACCGGGGATTCCCCGATCGGGAGGGGCCCCACGGGGAATTTTGCCAACCCTACTTGTAAGCGTGAAGCTTTCAGGTAAACAGTGAGCAACGAGTAATCGAGTAAGCGAGCAATCGAGCATCGAGTAAGATACTATCGAGGATCGAGTATGAGTATACAAACTCTGAAGCACTGGCTATTTAAGTTTTTCTTCTTGTTGCTGTGTTAACGAGCTTTGTATTTTCTCTTCAAAAGAAATTCCTCTATATTCCTATTATCAATATTAGTAAAGAAAATTGAGAGACCTTTCACAGTGGATGTAAATCTCACCTTGAGATTGAAACACTGTAATTTTTGTGTTGTTTGATCTTTCTTTTCTTCTTCTTTTATTTTCATTCAAGTACTTTTGCTGCTACATCACTGAGTTAAAAAGTTAGTTAGTATAGCTCAGATAAAAAAAAAGTTGTCCGTACGAACATGCTTTCTACATGAAAGAAGAAAAAGATATTAAGCAGGGTGATGATGGGATTGCAATTTCCCAAAAGAAGTATGCAAGAGATTTGTTGGTAAAGTTTAAAATAGAGAAAGCTCATCCTGCCAATACTCCTATGGAACTAGGCTTAAAACTAAGAAAACATGATGATAGCAAAGCGTTTGATGCCACCATCTATAGAAGTGTCGTTGGGAGTTTAATGTATTTAACTACAACTAGACATGATCTTATATTATGAGTCAGTTTATTGAGTAGATTTATGGCATCACCAAAGAGAAGTCATTGGAAAATTGGGAGAGTTCTTAGAAATATTATTGGAACTATTGATCATGGAATCCACTATAAGAAGAATATGGATAATGTGCTTCTTGGCTACATTGATAGTGACTAGGGAGGAAATATTGATGATTACAATAGTACTTATGGGTATGTATTTAATAATTTTTCTGGAGCAGATTCATAGGCATCAAAGAAGCAGGATGTTGTAGCATTATCAACAACAAAAGCTGAATACATTTCTTTGTCTACAGCCAGTTGTCAAGCACTTTGTCTAAATAAGGTACTACATGAATTAAAGAGTCCCCAAGAGAAAGAGACCGTCACGTTGTATGACAATAAATTATCTATTTCACTTTCAAAAAATATCGTCTATCATGGAATAAGTAAACATATAAAGATCAAGTATTATTTCATCAGAGAATTGATCAAAGATGGAGAAGTGTGCATCAAGTATTGCAAGACACAAGATCAAGTTGCAGACATATTCACCAAAGCATTAAAGAAAGACTTGTTCTAGAAAATGAAAGAGAAGCTTAGAGTCATGAAGTCTAGCTTAAGGGAGGATATTAGAAATTAAGCTAGATATATAATGAATAATATATTTCTAGATACATTTTCAAATACTTGAATTTCTAATTTCTTGGTACATATAATTGTTCAAGTACATGAATGGTATATATACTTGTACTTCATTTATTTTGTGTCATTTAAGAAACATCTCTTGAGTACTATATAAAGGGTTCATTTCCATCATTTGTAATTAAGTGAAGGAAAGAAATCAAATCAATAGAAGAAAATTGAATTTCAAGAGAACAATAATTAAGTGGGCTCATCAACGCTTACAACAATTTTCACTTGTTTGACTCTTCTTCATATTTCAAACCCACAACTGAGGATAGTATTAGATTATATAATTAAATTTACCTTCATCCATTAGCTTAAACTTTTGGGTCAATTGGTGATTTAAGATCAAGTTTATTGCAAGGTTATGTTTGCTTTTGCATTCCTCAAATCATAATGAATGCTGCAATATTAAATCATAATGAATGCTGCAATATTTTGGTTTAATCATATTAAATGGAAAACGGAAGCAAATCACTTGATGGATAGAAGGTTGTCGAGGCCTTCTATCGATCAAATAAAATTTATATTCTCGATCCCAAACTCCAACTAACAAGTAGTATCAGTAGCAAGACCAGGTCGAATCATAAGGAGCTTAAGATAAAATCTCTCTAAACTAAATTGATCATTGGACAACAATAAAAACTAGGGGTTTTGAGTTTTTGATAGAAAAACTAAATGGCAGGAAATTAAAATGCAGAAAGTAAGCATTGATACACGAGATTACCTTTTGGTAAGAATTGATAGGTAATGGGGCTCCAAATTCCTTTCAGACTTGACTATTGTTCCTTTAACATGTGCTGAATTTTTTTTGTGCTATTGATGTGGTAGATTTGTTATGAAAAGTGAACTACAGTTGAAGTCTATAAGATTAACCCTGAGCGAGACGTTTCTGCCATTGTAGATTGGAGGTGCTCATTTTATTTGAGCCTGATTTACAGTGATTGGTGTTATTAATGTAGTTTTTACTTGAAAAAATCGTATAGCTTTTTTCCATTGTTATTTCTATAGAGAGAACTACAAGTCCAACATGATTTTGTAAGGTGGGAAGGTTGTGTCTTACTCTATTATTATTTAGAACTCAAGGATATAGTTATACTGCCTATAGAACAAATTTTGTTAAAGTAAGATCATGGTCTTACCCTTTTATTTATTATTCACATACGTTCCGTATTGATAATGTATTGATATTCTACCTTTGTGTTGACCCTCCGGCGAGTTGTCATTGATTTCATTAATCAACAAATGAAAAATCCGTTTAAAGAGTATAGGTCGGAGTTGTACAAATACTATAAACAATATCTAGTTTGAAGAGGCACGAATATACCCACATGCTCGACTTACAAATGTCATTGAAGATTGACACTTCTTATGCACTAAATTTGAATCCTTGAATGAAAAATAAGAGTTGTGTGTTTACTTTAGTTTTCTTTTAGTTTACTACAAAATATATATTAACTTTTCATTTTATCAGAAAGTGGCAGAAACTAATCAAAAGAATAGGTCGACTCTAAAGTTTAGTCATACAGTTGGACCTAAGACGTTCATACATATACAAGAATCTATGGTAAATATTTATCTTCTAATGTTTTGATTTGTAAAAAATATTACTAATACCTTCTTGGTGATTTTGTTATTCGAAGGACCTGAAAATCAAGTAATCAAACTAATAGACTTGTTTAAGCATATGCATTATAAAGACGACTCTTGGGTTAATCGGGCCACTAATGATGCATACGTAAGTTTTTATTCCTTTAACGTAACTTTATATATAAAAGTTATTATACAATTATTTGTTTTAACTATTATTGCAGGGTCGAATAGTAGAGCTAAGTTAGGCCTCCATCCAGGAAGGGTTTGAACCAATATCTGCAGAATAATATGTGAGTAAGTGTTGGACACATGAGTGGGCCAGATTTAAGGTCTTGGTTGGGGCTGAAGCCTAATAAATCAAGAAGAGAGAACATATCATTGACTTCATCCTCACGAATCATAGAGGAGCAAGCAATTGAGATACAATCCTTGAAGGAAAAATTAGAAAAATCAGACAGAGAAAGGAAAGTTGTAAGAGAGGAAACGAAAGCTAAGTTGGATGACTTGAAAGTCATGGTCTTATAACTCATGAAATCACATGAAGATGATTTGAAATAGGTATAAACTCTTCAACTTTGATGGTAAACTAATTAGGAGACTATGTATGATGTTATCATGCAGTTATGTAACAACATAAATGTATTTATATGTTTTTATAAATATATTGTTATCCGGGAGTTTTTCAACTTTGATGGTAAACTAATTAGGAGATTATGTATGATGTTATCTTGCAATTATGATAACAACATAAATGTATTTATATTTTTTCATAAAATATTATATATTGTTATCCTGGAGTTATAGTAGTGATTTAAAATTTTTACAAATTGAAGGTTACTTTTGTCTTTTAAGTTAAATTTCGAGTTTTGACATATGTGGTAGAGTATATTTTCTAAATTTAAGTTTGAGCTTCAAGTTGATGTGTGGGGTGGGGTGGTTGGGTGGGATATGGTGAATTGTGTGTTGGGATGGGGAGTAAGTGCGGAATAGTTAATTAAGGTGAGTGAAGAAATAGTTGATAAGGACGTGGGTGGTTGGGTGGGATATGGTAAAGTGTGTTGGGGTGAGGAGTAAATGTGGAATAGTTAATTAAGGTGAGTGAAAAAATAGTTGATAAGGACAAAGGACCTCCACATATTTCTACAATACTCTCACAGTTTTACTTTTGGTGTTACCCCAAAAAGTCTCATACCAAAGATTATAATTGTCTTTACTTATATATTCATGATTATTCTCTTCCCTAATCTTTTTTTCGGGAGAGGGGAGATATGGAAAAATGTGTGTTTACTTTCATAGGTTGAATTTAAATGCATGTGTATGTTTGAGTTTATTCCTAGATTATAGTTTCTAAATTTAAATTTAAGAATAAAGTGTGTGCATAGTGGGGGTACGAGGTCGAGTGCCTAAAGTTAATGTAAAGTTATTAATATTTCTAATTTTAAGTTTAAGTTTTATATTGAGTTTGATTTTGGTATATGGGTAAACGCATAGTGATGTTTAATTTTATATTAAGTTAAGCTTTAAGTTTTGATGTTAAGTTTGAAGTATTCATGTTAATTATTTAATAGTATTGAAAATTTTTTTTTTTTTTTTTTAGGTATTCCAAAATTTAGCTTCAAGTAAAGAAGTAGTAGATATGAATCTAGATGGTCGAATAAAGATTATAGATGAATCTAGATGTTTAAGTTGTTGATGTATATTGTTCTGTTATGTGTAGATATTAAGTAATTTTAATTTAACTTTTTAAGTTATTGATTGTATTTTGTTTGACATTAATATAATTATATAGGAAATTATTTAGATGTAGTGCAGATTGATATAGTAGTTGTCGATTGTAGTTTATGTGACTAAATTTACAAGTTTAAAACAATTTCAACTATTGCGTCAAAAAAGTAAAAAATAGATTCGATTTTGGATTTTTTTTTTTTTTTAAAAAAAAAAAAAAAAAAAAAAAAAAAAAAAAAAACTATCTAAATTGAATGCAATCGGGAAAAGTAGGCTATTTAAAAAAGTTTGCACAAATCTCCTAACCCAAACTAATTTTGTGTTACAAAAGTCCTTCTCTTGAGGGTTTAAGCTAAAAATCGTCGGAATAAAGGTGTTGAATTTTTCAGGCCTTATCTTGATGCCCGAACGGGTGGTGTTGGGATGGGATACATTTGCCGACACATTTCTACGGTATATAGCGTCGGCCAATGAGCCTTATTCCGACAACATCGGTTTAGCATAAGGGTAGGACACATATGTATTGGATTTAGGAAGTAGACAGCGGAAGTAAAATCAGAATCATTAAGCATTTTAATTCATTAATTTTGGCTTCAAACTAAGCATGTTCATAAACTAGAAACAAAGTTTCAACACTAACTTTTGAAATACCTTTGATTCATGATCTTCAGTTGCAACCTCTTTCTGCTTGTGAACCACCACAAGGACTTCCCTAATATCCTCTTGATACCTTGAATTGAGTTGGACTCAAAATAAGCTTGGATTAAGGGAATAAGGAGGAGAGGACTAGTTTATCACAGTGTGAAAAACACTTCTTCAGCACAAATTCTCAGCTTCAGCAACGATTGCACTCTCTCTTTTCCACTCAAAATTTCAGCCTTATATTGTATGACTTTCATGCAATTAACAACTTTGCATGAATCACAACTCATGCTTGAATTATTTGAACATTAATTCTTATTTGAACATTTCAAATCAACTTATCACGCTACTCTAAGACTAATCTATTTACGAGCTAGTAGGACTTACAGATCATGGGCTCCAACGATCTGAGATTAATTGGTTAAACTCTTTACGTCGAATTAACCCACATTTGTCAACCACTGAGTCACTCCATTAAAGCCCGTAGTTGCACTTCCCTCACTGTAGATATATTGTGTCCACTCAATATAACCATAATTAGTAAGTTAACCATTCACAAGTTGTTCGTGATAACAGATGGGTCAAAAGGTTGTTTTACCCTCGAGATTACCTCTTATTTTTTAAATCCCATCGATCCTTAATGAACAATTGATTTATGATCTGATCATCAAACTGAGTCCCTCTCAAGCCAATGAGAGGGTGGGGCCCCTTGTTCAAGACCCAGAGTCAGTACTTAAGGGAACAACTTCTCTACTATCTCTGAAAACGGGTAGGAGTGAATTTCATCTTGTACTCTATGTCCCCAGCTATCTACCTGATCTTACCCCTGAAATGGGAGACTTATTGAGTCGATGCTGTTGAGCCAACCCTCACCCATGCAAATCTAAGAATAATCCCAAATAAACAGGAGTTCATAATTTAGCTCAAGATTCAGGTTAAGTTATCTAGATCATCGTTGTGAAATAGTCAGTCTTAAATAGTAAACAACATTATAAAGTATGACTAATTTTTTTATCCAATCTTGTGCAAACTCATTACACAGGACGCCCCCACTCCTCATGTCATGACATGTACGAATCAAGATCACTTCGTCTGTAGTACTTTACAACTCCTTGTAACAACTACAGAGTGGGCCGCTTCCGATAGTGTTACCAAAATAAAGTACCTAACCTTATTCATATACTATAGATCATTTTGCTATCTACTTGAACATGATCCACTTTTATGTCTCTACACAAAGTTTAAGTACTCATATAATAGTCATAGATCTTTAGTTTATTGGATTTATTTCTAAAACCAAATAGCAATTCATATATTTAATAACAATTTATTGAATTTTTCAGAATAAGTTTAATGTTTACAAACCACGAGTCTTAGGACATAAAATCCAACAATATGTCGATTCTCAAATATAGTAGGACACATATGTCGACACTCAAATACAGTAGAACGGAGAGTTAGGATACGTCATCTATGTCAACGCCGAAATGGGTGGCATCAAGATAGGGCTTGAAAACTCTATTGTGACCATTACTTTTTACCCCGAAGATTGCATTTTTTGGTGTTGGCATAAGCAAGCTTATGCTGACGGTCCATTCCCGACAATCATGCCAATGGTCAAAATGCCATTGGGATAACTTTTTGTAGTATTTTCAATGATCATAATGAAGACACGTGACATCATTGGGATCTACCAATTTCTTATCTTCAATTTTAATTTGGGGCATGTCACTTGTAATTAGCCTAAGTTATGCCTCAAATTTGATCATTAGTAATTTTGTCATCAATCTAAGAAATGACACAGGACTTGATCGTTCAAGTTCTCATTAATTAGTTATTGTTAATATAGCCATTTGTTTTCATATATCCATTTATTTTTTTCTTACAAACTTTTCTTAACAACTAAACAAAATCCAAAACCCTAACAAAAATCCTACAAATCTCACAAAGTTCTAGAATCAAAATGTTATCTCAAAAATTAACAAAATGATGGATAGTCAAATACAAAATGAAAGAATATCATCTCCTATCTCAATGAACCTTGGTTGACGAAGTGATTGGAACAAATTTGATAATACATTTACTAATAACTATTAGTTGTCCCGGAAATAATTATGACCCAAAATTTCATTTGGTCTCTTTTTATGACATATAAGCACATACTCACCTTTTTTTTTTCCTTAGAAGAAAGCCCTAAAGTCCTTTGGTGATTGATCCATATCCCTTTTCTTCTTGCTAGCTTATTATACCTTAATTGGAGGGAATAGTTTAAGAAAATGAGGAATGGAATGTGTTAAATAATAGATTGAAGCATATGAGAAAGAAGAAATGGAAGAGGGAGATGATGAAGGTATAGATAACCATTTTCATCTATATACTAGGTAAATGAATTTTTTTTAACCTTTTTTAGAGATTAAATTAAGGATACTAATGCAACATTTTTTTAAAGTTACCCAGGGTTATTATTCAAACTTTTGAAGTTTATCAATAGTGTTTTTAATTTTTTTTAATTTAAGATGATTATTTAAAGTTTGAAATTAGTTGATAAATATTTTCTTAAAAAATACTGAACCAACACCCCCTGAGTGACCAGCTAAGTCAAACTCCAACATGTTTGGAGCTAACAATCGTACTAGGAACCCTATCTTACTTAAATGTATATATATAATGTTTCGATCGTGCACTTCACCTTATCAGTTCACTCATTCCTTTCGCTAGAGTTCATGAATATTTTCTATAATTTAGCATTAATTTAACTTGGACGAGAGTGATGAAAAGGAGTTTCCAAAATGCAAACCCATGAATGAAACACTAAACGAAGCTTAAATATTTCATTAGTTAAGAGCAAAGTAAAAAATAAAAAAATAAATCATTGAATATCGATAAAGGAAACACAGACCCCCCCACACCTTAGAAAAGATTACCAATCTTTACGCAGCATATTGAATAATGAATAGCTTTTCATCAGAAGCGAAAATTAGATTTCTAAGTGAAAGAGCGTTTCGTCATTTCTTTCTTCTTCAAATCATACGCTTTTCTCCTCCTTTTCTTTTGGTTTCTCTTCGCTTTTCTTCTCTTCTGCTGCTGCAGTTGTTGGCGCCACCGCTTCCTTCGGTGGCTCTGCTTTCGGCTTCTCCTCGGCCGTCGTCTCACTCGAAACTTCCATCACCGGAGCAGCTTCCTTCTGTAAAATGAGGCATAATATTTAGAGTTATTTCGATATGACATCCCAGCTATTCTATCATTTTTATTACTCGGGCTCAGACCCAATTAGTTAATATAACTCAAAAAGGAAATTACATCATAAAATTTCAAACACAAGATCTCCTGCTATTAAAATTACATCATGAAATTTTCAAGCTATTAAAGAGATTAAGAGTAAACCTCAACGAGCAAGGAGGCGAGAGACGGGGGCTTCTCCTCCTGGACGACAACTTTCTCATTGTCTTCCTTCTTCTTTTCATCGTTTTGATCGATCTTCTTTTCCTCTTCCACGACCTGAACTTCCTCGGTGTTCTTCACCATGTCATGATCAACAGGTTCGGGTGCGGGGATGACAAGCATGTCATCGGCTTTGACCTTAGGCTTGGTAGCGCAGGCACCCATGATATATATGAAAAACAACCGAGGAAGAAAAAGAAAGTGAAATGAAGTTCTTTCCCTCTTGTTAAGGAGAGAAAGAATGGAAGAGCAGAAGAAAGAAGAGAAAGAAGACAAATGAGAGATTTTGGGATTGTAATTGGTGTGGTTGGGCAAATGTCTAGAAGCCATACAAAGCCTTTTTATACTTATGACATTGCTTCTCGTTTTGGAAAATGGTTGAGAATAATATATTTAGGAGATGGGAGCCGTTGAATTGGTAAATATTCATTAATTTCACTTTCTATTGTTTTTCTTTACTATATTGGGTGGCCTTAGCTGGCTATTTTCAAATCACTGCGGTTAATTGAAACGATGTCGTACAATATAGTGTGGCCTATTGGAATTCCATCGCGGACCTATTCTTTAATTTCTGGAATTGATTAGATAAATAGCTAAATTTAAGATTAAAAAAATTGGTTACATTAAAAAAAAAATCCTTAATCTTTGTATTTTGTGTAAACAAAATATTCTTAAACTTTCCAAAACTTTGGAACATATTCTTAAAACTTTCAAAAAAAAAAAAATTCTAAAATATTTTTATCATTAGTTTTACTTAAAACTATTAAGGACACATTTCACGTGCAAATTTGAAATTTTAAGCTTGGAAAAGCTAAGTCTAGGAGTTTAGCCTAGTTTTAAGAAAATTGTATTTGGAGGATAAATTTGGGAAGTATCGGTTTTAGAACCTTGTATTTGGGGTGCACGCTTAGTAGGCTTTTACATAGCTTGACTTGGATTTAGGGGATTTTTTGGACCAACCCAAAAATTTGAGTTGTTCAAGTTGGCTACCCGAATGATCCAAATAGGATCTCCAATCTAACCTAACCCAATCCAATCCTTAAATTTCGGGTTGGTTGGATTTGATTGAGTTGTCGGATTATTATTTTTTTTTCTTTTTTTATTAATTTAAAATATTTAAATTTATGTACAATACATATTAATAATTAAAATTTCATAAAACTCAAATATATATCAAATACAAGATATTTATTACAAACTTCATTGAATATATATATATAGTATTAAAAATTCAGGTTGGGTTGGGTCAACCCGAATTTTTAAAAATGTAATTCAGATCTATCCCAATCCAAAAAGTATAAAAAATTCAAACCAACTCAACCTTTAAAATTTGGGTTGGTAGTCTGAGTTGTTCGAGTTTTCAAATCATTTGAATATTCCTAATGCTTAGGGAGTCTGAAAATGAAATGTAAATTTATAAATCTTAAATTTAGGAAATACTTTTTGTATTTAATCAATAGTTAGATTTTATTATTTTAAATTTATCATCTTGATTGTTTTAATATAACTAAGTTTAAAATAAATTAATTTTCATATTTTTCAATTTTAGCTAAATTCAAATTTACAATTGTGTTTCTCATATTTTTGTTAATTTAGATTGGCTAACTTAAATATGAAAAAAAAAATACTTATTTTGGGTATTCTTTTACAAAATGACTGTGAAAAATGAAATATATATATTTAATTTGTACATCTTTTTGTTATTTTAAATTGGCTAACTTATATGTAAAAATAAAAAAAATAAAAAAATAAAAAAACCCTAACGTAAACAGAGTATTTTGGTATCTTTTCTAAAAATGACTGTGAAAAATGAAATACATATTTTAATTTCTACATATTTTTGTTATTTTAAATTTAGCAACTTAAATATGTTAAAAAAAAAAAAAAAAAAAAAGACTAATGTAAACAAAACACTTTGGGTAGGTTTTCTAAAATAAAAGACATAGATACTTTGAAAAAATTATTAATTTTATATTCAATGATCATATCATTAGTTTAATCGATATGATTAATCAATTGTATACTTCATTTAAATTAAGTCTCATTTATAGTCAGATAAAGATAATTAATCATACACCTTCAACATTTGAGACGTCTTAGGATAATTTTCTTTAGACTTAATTAATTCCGAATGATACATTATCATTCTTTGTAAAGATGCACATATAATATTTAACAATAATTTTGTAAATGTAAGATGTTTGAATCAAATTTAACATTATGTCTTTAAAATCTCAATTTTGATTAAAAATATACCAAGTCATTCCAAATCACTCATTTGAAATTGATAAGATAGTTAAACGTCTTTTATGCTAGATAGTAGATTGAAATTTTACATTATTCACGATGAGTAATATGCCACCAACATTAAGTATGAGAAATATTCACTTAGCAATGAATGATTTTTCATTTTTTTTTTTTTTTTTTTTTGTTAAGTCACAGGTTATGATACTTTTATCAAACCTTATATTCAAATATTCTAATTGTCTAATTTATTTCTCAAATGAAGTATATATGCAATTTTGCAACCTTCTGCATTTGATCTTTGAAAATAAACTCTTTTGATTTATTTTTATAGATGCATTTTAAGATTCTTTTTATAAAAGAAAACATTTATTTTTACATATCTTATGTGCAAGATTGAATTTTGTTGCCTAAATACTATTATGACAACAAGTGAGAAGATTGATGCACAAATTTAATTTCTCTCGAGTTTCACCATTTACCATGAATGTTACTTTGAAGATGTATCTTCTTATCTACACATGCATGGCTCTTTTGTAGATCTATTCATATCATATGGATTTTACCCCCATTAAGAAAATCTAAAAATTCAGACTAAGATAAAGTACATAGATTTCATCTCGAGTTTCATGACTTTGACCTATTAATCATTGTCAACACCCTTATTCATACTTTGAGGATAATAAGTCTTCAACTTTCATTTGTTATCTAATATGACAATTTTGACTTTAATTAAATAAATGTTGAGTCATCTCATAACTCTTCCATTATGATGTAGGCTTATCTCGTTTGATTAGCATTCATTTAATGGTCAAATGTATATAAATAATTAATAACATTTGTGAACTATCTAGTGTTTTTACTTGGAACTAACTCATCAACCCTATTTAATCTTATCAAAGGATTGTAATCTTTTATTTGACATTCCTTATAAGAATGATATTTTTCATATAAATACCTTATTTTATTTGGGATTGGATAAAAGACTATTTTGTTTATCTTTAAGAATAGCCTACTCTAACATGTCTTTGAACATGCATATTTCTTTTGGATTTGTTTTAGCAAGCATGCTTAGCATTTGTAAATATCGAAGTGTTGCAAATTAATGAGAGTGTATTTACTATAAATTTGAGAAAACTATCACCTTTTCTTTTTTCTTTTTTCTTTTTTGAATTATTATTCTTTCAAACAAACCTTACACGTTGCTCTACAATACCATTCTCTTATGTTTTGGTCAAGTTCGACTCGCTAAGACTAGGCCCAAAACAAGCCACAATGGGGGTGGTCACCTAGGCCTACCTTGGATGGCTCGTCTTGGACTGGCCTTGCAGCCTTAACGTGCTGAGCTTCGTTTTGCCCACAATACTAATAAAATAACCTGACCACAATTAAGCGCACTATCACAACTAACCACAAGTTTTTTTAGAAAAATAATAATAATAAATAAGTAAATAGGAATAAAAAAGAAAATACTAATTAATAAAATTATTGTAAACTTGAGCAACACAACAGAAATACAGATATCAATAAAATATAAAATCAATATAATATAGTATAATAATAAAATAAATTAAACATAATATATAAATAAAACAAAATAAAATAAATTAGCAAAATATAAAACAAGAAATTTCTCAACTTTCTCTAATTTTCATGGAATTTGTCCAATGTGTGTCTTCCAAAATCCATTAAATGCCACTATTTATAGGCAATTTGGCAAGTAAGAGGTGAATTACATGGACACTAATAATGTTTTGTTGAGACAGACAATACTTTGGGAAATAAGGGCAGGATACATGGTCAATGAATACTAAGCATGAGCATTCCATGATGAGTTACGCTCAGTTACCAAATTCTTTTTGGGACATGCAGTTGAGACTACAGCGTATATTTTGAACATAATTCCCTCGAAAAACGTTTTTGAAACGTCTTACGAGCTCTAGATGGGACATAAAGAAAATTTACATCATTTCAAGATTTGGGATCGTCCAGCACATATGTTGGTGTAAAATCCTAAAAAGTTGGAACACCGCTCAAAAGTATGCCTATTTGTAGGCTACCCAAAAGAAACAAAATGTGGTTTCTTTTATGATCCTTAGGAAGATAAGGTATTTGTGTCGAAAAATGCTATTTTCCTGGAGGAAGACTATGTAAAGAATTATCAACCTCACAGTAAGCTAATAATAGAAAAAATATCCAGAGAAACAACAAACGTATCAACAAGAGTTGTTGATAGAACATGTCCTTCAACAAGAGTTGTTGATAGAACAGGCCCGTCAACAAGAGTTGTTGATGAAACTAAGACTCCACATCATTCTCAAGAGTTGAGAATGTCTCGTCATAGTGAGAGGGTTGTGCAACTGCTTGACCGGTACATGGGTTTAACTGAAACTCAACTCATCATGCTAGATGATGGCTTAGAGGATCCATTGTCTTTTAATCAAGTAATGAACGATGTGGACAAAGACTAATGGATTAAAGCCATGGACCTTGAAATGAAATCTATGTATTTCAATTCTATCTGGAATCTTGTAAATCAACCTAAAGGGGTAAAATCCATCGGTTGTAAGTGGACCTATAAGAGAAAACGAGACCAAACTGGTAAGGTACATACCTACAAAGCTAGACTTGTAGCAAAAGAGTTTACCCAAAGAGAGAGATTAGATTTTGAAAAAATCTTCTCTCTAGTTGCCATGATAAAGTCTATTAGAATACTCTTGTTCATAGCTACATTTTATGATTATGAAATATGGAAAATGGATGTGAAGACAACTTTTTTGAATAGTATCTTGAAGAGAGTATCTATATGTCTTAACCAGAAGGGTTTATGCAGCAAGGTTAAGAGCAAAATGTTTGCAAGCTTAATTGATCCATTTATGGATTAAAACAAGCTTCTAGATCCTGGAATATGAGATTTGATGTTGCAATCAAATCTTATGACTTTGAACAAAATATTGACGAATCCTGTGTATACAAGAAGATCGTCAATAAAATTGTCGCTTTTCTGGTGTTGTATGTTGATGACATTCTACTCATTGGGAATGAGGTAGAATATCTAGCTGACGTTAAGAGATGGCAAGTTTCACAATTCCAAATGAAAGATTTGGGAAAAGCACAGTTTGTTCTTAGAATCCAAATAGTTTGGAATCGCAAAAACAGAACATTAGCATTATCTCAAGCATCTTATATAGACAAGATGTTGTCTAGGTATAAAATGCAAAATTCCAAGAAATGATCTTTACCTTTCAGGCATGGAATTCACTTGTCTAAGGAACAGAGTCCTAAGACACCTCGAGAGGTTGAGGAGATGAATCAAATTCCATATGCATCTGCAGTTGGGAGTTTGATGTATGCAATGTTGTGTACTCGTCCCGATATATGCTATGCGGTAGGAATTGTCAGTAGATTTCAGTCCAATCCTAGTCATGACCATGTTGGGTTTTATGTCCTAAAACTCATGGTTTGTAAACATTAGAACTTATTCTGAGAATTCGATAAAGTTATTGTTGAATATATTGTTTTTTAGAAATTCAATAAATCTAATTCCCTTGACTATTATATGAGTACTTGAACTTTATGTGGAGACATACAAGTGGATCAGGTTCGAGTAAATAGTTAAAATGATCTATAGTATATGAATAAGGTTGGGTACCTTATTCTGGTAACACTATTGGATGCGGTCTACTCTGTAGTTATTACAAAGAGTTATAAAGTGCTACATACGTAGTGATCCTAATTCATGCATATTGAGACATGAGGAGTGGAGTGTCCTGTGCAAATGAGTTTTGTGCAAGATCGAACCACGAAACCTGTCACTCTTATTTTATAATGTTGTTTACTATTTAAGACTGACTATTTGACCTAGATAACTCGATCTTAATCCTGAGCTAACTATGAACTCCTGTTTATTCGGGATCACCCTTAGATTTACATAGTTAAGGGTTGGTTCAACAGCGTCGGCTCAATAAGACTCCCATTTCAGGGGTAAGACCGGATAGATAGCTGGGGTCATTGGGTGCAAGACGGAGTTCACACCTACCCGATTTAGGGATAAGAGAAAGGTCGTTCTCTTAAGTACTGAATCCAGGTCTTGAATAAGGGGCCTCCATCCTCTCACTGGGCTGAGATAGTTTGGTCTAGTGATTGGATCACAAACCAATTATTCATTAGAGAATCAGTAGGGACTTGAGGAATAAGACGTAATCTTTGGGTAAAACAGATGTTAGACCCAGCCTTTATTACGAACAACCTGTGAAGGGTCAACTCGTTGATTATGGTTAAATCATGTGGACATAATATATCTAGTGCAACAAGTGGAGTGACCCATTAGTTAACGAATGGGGATTAATTTAATCTAATGAGTTTAGCCAATTAATCTAAAATCGTTGGAGCCTATGATCTATAGGTCCGCGAGGTCCCCCTACTAGCTCGTAACGGACTAGCTCTAGAATAGCGTGATAAGTTAATTTGAAACATTCAAATTAGAATAAAGGGAATTAGTAATTATATGTTTAATTTTAGAATAAACAGAATAGGAGAATTTATATTTAAATATGATTTAAATATATAAAGATGGATATGTGTTAAAATTAATTTAATATTTGATATTAAATTAATTAAGTTTTATTTAATAATTAATTTATGAAATTAATTAAATTTTCATTTTAAAATCAAAATAGATTTAATAAAATTAAATTTTGATTTTTTGAGATAAAATTGAAAAATGAAAAGAAAACAAAACACTTAAATGGAAAATGAAGATTTTCCATTATCCATCTTTTGAAGTAGCGCACACAAGAAGCAATATCTTTGCCTTGTCTTCTCCAAGCATGAGCTATAACTCATGCAACTGTTTTCTTTGCATGTTGATCTGCAATATAATGAAAAGATTGGAATGAAAATCGGGCATGTAATTTGTATAGATTTTTTAGAGAAAAATTGGTTTGAAGAAAGAGTTCTTCAACTGATTTTCTGCAGTGAGCATTTCTTCTTCTACCCTTGATTCAAGCTTGTTTTGAGTCTCACAACTCAATCTAGAGTACCAAGAGAATAGTGGGGAAGATCTTGAGGTGGTCTACAATAAGATTTGGAGAAGATAGCAGTTGGAGAATGAGCTTTGAAGAAGTTCTACAAGAGGTATATCTTGAAACTCACTTGTTTCTGCAAAAGCATGCTTTATATTTTGCCAAAATTAGTGAATTTGAATGCTTAGATGATCCTTGTGCTTCCACTGTTGCTGATACAATCCTTCATACATTAACATATCTAAGTAGGAAAAGTAGGGTTCGGGGTTTACACTTCAAGATCAAGAAGTTCTTCATTATCGTTTCGAGGTCGAAATATATCTTTCTTCACATCTAATGAACGAATTTCCATTGGAATGTTTAATAGATGTGTTTTATCCATATAGAAACTTTTCAAAAAAAATTCTGTATAAGTTGACTGATGAAAAAATATCTCATCTGCTAAATGCTCAATTTTTAAGCCAAGGCAAAATTTTGTTTTTTCGAAATCTTTCATCTCAAATTCTTTCTTAAGATATTCTATTTTCTTTGAAAGTTCTTCAGTAGTTCCAATTATATTTAAATCATCAACATTTACAGTTATAATAACAAATCCTGACTATGATTTCTTTATAAAAACAAATGGACATATTAGATTGTTTTGATATCCTTCTTTCAATAAATATCCACTCAGGCGATTGTACCACATTCGTTCTGATTGTTTCAATCCATATAGCAATCTTTGTAACTTTATTGAATACAATTCTCAGAAATTTGATTTATATGTTTCAGGTACCTTAACTCCTTTTGTGATTCTCGTATAAATATTATCATCAAGAGATCTATATAAATATGTTGTGACTACATCCATAAAATGCATGTCCAAATTTTCATATACAGTCAGACCAATTAAATATCTTAATGTAATTGCATCCACCACCAAAGGATACGTCTCCTCATAATAAATACCAGATCTTTGTGAGAAACCTTGTGCAACTAGTCTTGCTTTATATCTTGTGATCACATTATTTTCATTTCTCTTTCTCACAAATACCCATTTGTATCCTACAGGTTTGACACCGATGGTCCAAAACCTGACATTTTGAAAGTGAGTTTAATTCTGCCTCGATTACTTCTTCTCACTGAAGCCAATCTTTTCTATGTCAACATTCTTCAACAGATTTTGGTTCAAAATCTATTTAATATCAAGAGTAACGTTTTACGCAAAAATGTTATCAATAATTAAATGAGTTCGGTTCCATTTTTTTTCTGTCATGATATAGTTTATTAAAATCTCATTACTATCTTTAGGTATTTCACTTTCCTCACTGGTCATGTCAAGGATTTCTTCATGGGTATTTACATCCTTAACCAAGTTTGTTTTACTATTAATTAATTTTCTTTTTCGAGGATTTTTAACTTTGAAACCCACTGATCTACCACGCTTTTGGCATGTTCTGGACTCCTTAGTGACAACTTGTTGTGTCGGGATATCAATTTTCGATGGAATATTTGCAGGTGGTATATGTGATTTAGCATCTGGTAACTGATTTGCTATATTTTACAAATTAATTATTTTATGAACTTCAAATTCACATTGATTTATATGGGGATCTAAGTGAGACAATAATGATGCATTCCATGTGATTTTTTTTCCAACTTCTTGATTTCTCCCCCTAATGTTGGAAATTTTATCTCATTAAAATAACAATCAACAAATCATGCAATAAATACATCACTTTCGGGGGTTCATGATATTTAATCATTGATGAGGAATCATATCCAATATATATTCCTAACCTCTTTTGAGGACCCATCTTAGTACGTTGTGGTGGAGCAATTGGAACATATACTGCACATCCAAAAATTCTAAAAAATTCTCAGATTGAAAATATTTGGCTCATAACCATAAGCTAATAGTAATGAAGAGTACTTATGATAAGATACCTAATGTGTACAAGTGATGCTGCATACAAAATAATATGTCTCCACACAGATGTAGGAAGCTTAGCTCTCATAAGCAATGGACTAGCAATTTACAAACTTTTCATGAATAATTATGTTAAACCATTTTGTGTATGAACATGAGCTACAGGATGTTCAACAATTATCCCAATTGACATACAATAATTATCAAAAGCTTGAGATGTAAATTCACCAACATTATCAAGAAGAATGGTCTTAATTGTATAATAAGGAAATTATACTCTTAACTTGATTATTTGAGCAAGTAATCTTGCAAATACAAGATTTCGACTTGATAATAAACACATATGTGACCATCTGCTGGATGCATCTATTAATACCATAAAATATCTAAATGGTCCATTTGGTGGGTTAATGGGTCCACATCTATCACCATGAATTCGTTCTAAAATTGCAGGTGATTCAATCCCCACTTTGACTGGTGATGGTCTAATGATTATTTTGTCTTGATAGTAAGCATCACATGATAATTCATTAGATTGAAGAATCTTCTGCCTCTTTAATGGATGTCCATTTGAATTCTCAATAATTATTCTCATCATTATAAATCCTTAATGATCCCATCGATTGCGCTAAATTGTAAATATGTCTGGATCGATGAACTTCAGGGTCATTGTTGCATATATTTCAATTACTTGTATATGAGTATAATATAATCCAGAAGATAAAGCAGACAACTCTTATAGTATACATTTTTCATATGAGACAGTAGATATGATATAAAGATACTCCATATTATTTTTTCTATCATCCTCGAATGATAACCATTGGAATGTATATCTTTAAAACCAAGTACATTTCTCTTTGATTGGCTAGAGAACAATGCATTGTCAATTGTAAATTTTGTTTCTCTAGGAAAAATAATATTTGTTTTTCCAAACCCTTCAATTAGGTTCACGAACCTGATATTGTATTGACTTTCCTTCCAGCATTGTCCGTTTGGAAAAATAATTTTTACTTGTAAGTATTGTATGTGTAGTTGCACTGTTTGCCAGACATAGATCTTCTTTACTCATTTTTTAGTCACCCAACATATGAAAATGATTTAGGTTTCTTCATTAAAAGAAAATAATTACAATAAGAAAAACAAAATTTTGAGTATACAAATGTTAACACCTACTAAAAGGAAAAAATATGGAGATGAATAAAAAAAAACAACATTAAGTCTAGATTTTTTCAAAGTTAAAGGAAACACTTGATGTTCCATCAATTCTGTTGATTTTCCCTTCAGGAGATTAAAATAAGTCTATCACATCCAAATTTATCATATGGGATGGATCAAATATGTCATTATTCTGGTATACAAAATTTGCTTCGATGTTTTTCTCTTCTTCCTTCAGGGATGCTTGATCTATCAACTAAGTGTTTGATGTACGATAGGTACGCGACCAATACCAAGTCATTCTGCATCGAAAACATTTATTTTCAACACTTTTTGAACTCTTATCTTGTGGAGCTTTTCCTTTGTGATTATCATTTGTGTGGTTCGTTTGAAATTTAAATGATTAGAACGACCATCACGAAAATAATAATTATTTCTTCCTTTGCCATGGTCACGACATCGACCACAACCACGTCCTTGACCACAATTATTATTGAAATTCAGAGCATTCACTTCAGGAAATGGTGTTGTTTTGGTTGGTCGAGATCCATGGTTTTTCATCAATAACTCATTATTTTGTTTAGCCATGAGAAGACATGAAATTAGTTCAGAATTATTTAAAACTTTTCTTCCGATATTGCTGCTGCATAAGCATATTCGAGACATGAAATGTAGAAAATGTCTTCTCTAACATGTCAGCATCAATAATTTTCTCTTTGCATAACAACAGTTTCAAACTGATTTTAAATAATGTAAAATTATAATCACTTACTGATTTGAAATCTTGTAGCCTCAAGTGCATCCACTTATAACAAGTTTTAGGAAGAATAATGGTTTTTTTTTTTTTTTTTATGATCATACATCTCTTTTAATTTTTTTTCATAAGATATAAGGAACTTTTATTGTAAGATACTCCATTTTCAATCATTCGTGGAGATAGCGACGAAGGAAAATCATAGCTTTTGCTTTGTTTTGCTAGAAGTCGTATTTTCTTCTTTAATAGTCTCTCAAAGATTCATAACATCTAAATGGATTTCAGCATCAAGATCTAATGATAAATAATTATTACCATTAATATCAAGGGCGGCAAATTCTAATTTTGTGAGATTTGTCATGACAACACTATCATAAAATATTGTATTTAAATTAGAAATTTAAATATGTAAAATAACATTAGATTTATTAATTATAACAAAGAGGGAAAAACCAACATACTTTATGACCTACCTTTAGCGAGGAAAACAATAGGAGCTCATGCTCGTATTGTACACTTGAGGAGCACAACGGGAACACAGATACCAATAAAATATAATAGTAAAATAAATATAATATAATATAATAATAAAATAAATAAATATTAAATTAAATTAAATATAATATATAAATAAACAAAATAAAATAAATTAGCAAAATGTAACATAAACAATTTCTCTAAATTCTCCACTTTCTCCAATTTTCATGGAATTTGTCCAATGTGTGTGTCTTCCAAAACTCACCAAATGTCACTATTTATAAAAAAATTTGCAAATAGGAAGTGGATTACATGGACACTAATAATATATAACGTTGTCAGACAACACTTTGGAAAATGGGGGTATGACACATGATCAACAGACACTAGGCATGAGCATCTAATGGACATCTATTATCATAATATTTATAATAAAAATCAGTTTTTAACATTTAAAATTGTATCAAAAAATCGAAATTGGGTAGAAAAATAATTTTCTTCAAAGAATAGTCAATAGATTATTTCTTCCAAAAACACAAACCTTGAAATTTAAGCCAATCTTTATTCTTGGGGGATTTCCAAAAGTAGAAAAATAAGGGAAACTATTTATACAAAATAGCAAAATTTTAATCTTCTTTGATAAAGGCTGATAGAAGCTGATAGAAGTCTATCAATGTCTTTTTTTTTTTTTTTTTTTTGTTATGTCAGTAGATAATGACATTTTTTCTATATGTGAAAATTTCTCTTATTCTTTTAACTTTTAAGTTGTGCCAGTGTAATTTTTTATTAAACAAAATTAGCTACTTTCAATTTTATATTTAATATTATTCAAGGTTCCTCCAAGTAAGACCCAAGGCCCACAGGCGGACTCAAGCCCAAGAAAAATTGGGAGGCAGTATGGAGAAACACATGGCTCAAAAGGAAAAAGTTAGAGCCTTAGATTTTTTGCCAACCATCCAAATCGGTAAATATATACCAATTGGAAAGTAACCAAGCGACGCTCTATTTGATGTCTTGTAGCCTCGAGCACCATAAAATACCCTGACATCACCAAAGTTATACGTAACCACATGCAGTCAGGGGAAGGGCGCTGTAAATATCTCATTTCGACCAACCCAAAGGGGAAGAGTGAGTAATCTTCCAATGAGAGCTCTGACCTTATTTTTGTGGGCTTAGCTAAACTTATATACTTCTCGTACTAACTTAGGCATCAGAGTGTGGTAGACTCGATACCACTTGGATACGATGATCTTTCACGAAGATCAGCTCAGTCCACAAAGGACCCGCGACAACGACAAATGCGTGCGAGATCCACTTGTGAACAAATATGTTCCAACTATTAATACTTAATTACTTTAACACTAGAGGATACTTCGACTGCATTAGTAAAAATTTATATAGGTTAATCTCAAGACTAAGAGTACGGACCGAATTAATAACACAAATTATATACACAAAAATTGGAAGCTCCATAGCATACTAGTGTTTTTTTTTTTTTTTTTTTAGTATGGTCAAATTCAACACTAATCTTTATAAATATTATGATTTTTTTTTTTACTTTTGAATTAGTTTATATTTCAACCAAAATAAATAAATAAATAAAGTAACTATCTCCAAAAACTCAATAATTGTAATGAAAAACACGAAAATTAAATTTTCTGAACCTAACCACACAAAATTAAAATTGGAATAATTATGGAATATGGCTAGGTTAGCTTCATAGCCTAACTTAATTGGTTAGGTCATATGCTTTCAACCAAAAATTTAAAAGGTTCAAAATATCATCTTACATGCTCTTAAATTAAGAAAAGAAAATTTGTAATTTGCCAAATTTCTGAGTAGGTTTTGATTTTTCACTAACAAGAAGTATGGAACTTTTTTTAAGGTTAAAATCTTATTTTTATCTACTTTGCGACTTTGTGTAGTCCTTTGTTGTTAATACGTCCTTAGTTTATGGTTAACTTTTTCAAAAAAAATAAGAAAATTTTATCTATTAGTATTTTACAAGTGTATCTTTGAATGAAAATTATTATTATTTTTTAAAACAGTTCCTGAGAAATTAATCATAAGGATTAATACTTAAATTCATTAAGAATACATACACTAATTTAGACATTCAAAAACTAAAACAAAGTTTGGTAATCATTTAGATTTGAAAACCAAACATATAAACACTTTTTCTAGTTCTATGTTTCTCCCCTTTGTTATCTTCTTTCGACCAGTCTATACTATATATAAAAGGAGTTATGAGGACAAAATATTTACATCTCTAATTCATATTTACTATTTATTACAACTATTCGAGTAGATTTGGTTACATACAAAGTGGTGGATTTTTTCGCGTATGGATGTTATCTAGACAATATATTTTTACGAACTCACGATAAAGTTATGTCACTACAAGAATTTTGGCCTTTAATGTTGGTTGAAAAAAGTGAAATCGGATGTATAATGTCGTTTTTGTTTTTTTTTTAAAAAAAGGGATTTTAATGTCGGTTTTAAACCGACATTGTAGGGTACCTTTAATGTCGGTTTTAAACCGATATTAAAGACCCGCTTAATTTTTTCCTCTTCACTTTCCCCCTATTTTCTTTTTCCTCTCATTCTCACACTTCCCTCCTCAACCCCTCTTCTTTCTCACTTCTTTCTTCCAAACCCTTGCCAATGGGTAGCGTAACTCTTACCACTGTGCAACCCGTGCAGGTCTGTCGTGGTGTAGATCTGGCTTCCATGCAGGTCTGTTCATCGTGCAACCCGTGCCACCGCACCCAATCACCCGGATCTGAAGTCGCCCAGATCCGTATACCGCCGTTCGTCGTTCGATCTGAAGTCCATATCTAAAGATCTGAAGTTCGCCGTTCGTCGTTCATCCAGATCAGTATGCTCCTTCTCTCTTTCCTCTTTTAAACTCACAGCAATTTTTGTTCTTATGTTACGCCTCTCAACTATTTGTGTAAATGTCTCACTGTTATGCCTCTCAACTTTCCTCTCAGCGCTAGACGATCGTGTAGACATGTGCGGATGTTGGACGATCGTGTAGGTGGACGCTAGACGATCGACGGTCGTGTAGGCAGGCGCTAGACAATAGTATAGCAGATGCGCGGGCGCTGGACGATTGTGTAGGCGAGCCCTGGACGATCGTCGATCGTGTAGGCAGTAGCTGGACGATTGTATAGCAGATACACGGGTGCTAAGCGATAGACTACACGATAACGCTACGTGATGGGCATGAAGGTTAGACGATAGTCGTGCTACGCTAGATGATGAGCAGACGCGCTGATTCGTGTGTTTGTCGTTCGATCAGAATTCCAAATCTGAAGATCTGAAGTTCGTCGTTCGTCGTTCGTCCAGATCAGTATGCTCTTCTTCTCTTTCCTCTCTTAAACTCACAGCAATTTTTGTTCTTATGTTACGCCTCTCAACTATTTGTGTAAATGTCTCAATGAAAGCCAACTACGGTTTTACTTCAATATGTCTTTCTGCACCTAGATTTGGGCTTACTTTTTATGTGTCTATGGCCTTTGAAATTCGATTTGATTAATCGTTTTGTTGTATATGATACAGTTGTTGAAGTATTGGCAAGAGGCGTTACCAAGAGTTGCTTCTGCGTTGGGTATGCGTGAGCAAAAGCAGTGAAAGTGAAATGTTGAGCGCAAGGCACCGGGTAGACAATCGTGTAGCAAATGGGTAGCGCTACACGATGAGATAGGCGATCATGTAG
>NC_052353.1:21164221-21177159 GCF_009727055.1 Benincasa hispida | reverse complement strand
GGGTAGCGCTACACGATGAGATAGGCGATCATGTAGGTGGGCGCTGGACGATCATGTAGCAATGTAGGGAGCTAAACGATGAGGTAGACGATTGTATAGTAGATGCGCGGAGCTAAGCGATGCGCTAGACAATTGTGTAGATATGCACGAGCATTGGACGATCGTATAGCAGATGCGCGGGCGCTGGATGATCATGTAGACGGACGCTGGACGATCGTATAGCAATGCGCAAGCTCTAAGCGATAGACTACACGATGGCGCTACATGATGGGCATGAGTGTTAGACGATAGTCGTGCTGCGCTAGATGATGAACAGACGCGCTACACGATAGGTGGAATGCTAAGCGATAGGCGATTATGTTAAGCGATAGGTGAATGCATTAGACGATAAGGCGTCAACGCTAAACGATGGAGGTAAACGACGGGCATGGTAGCCAAATGATAGCCTATGCGCGAGATCGTTTACTAAACGATTGAGCTATACGATGGGCTGCTGGAGCTAAGCGATAGATGCATGAACTAAACGATTGATTGGCTTGAGAACATGTGCATTATGCTAATTAAATACACTAAAAGAATGTTTGACTCACAATTTTAATAAGTTTTAGTTGATGACTCACAGTTTTAAAAATAAGATTCTCTCATTTATTCAACTATTGAGTTTTCTTGTTTTACAGGTGCAACAAAGGAGTAAAGATTTGGTATCGCAACCTCTTTATGTTTTTTCTTGGGGAACTCTAGTAAAGAATTTTACCTTGAATGTACCATTTATACACATTCCCAATAAACACGGTTAGTTGAATATGAATTCTAATCACTTTTTCACTTTTAATCCTTTGTCTTAAATCTTTTTTGTTTGTGATCCTTTGAACAACAGTGGTCAGACAAAGATGCCTATAACTAGACACTGCTAAAGGGGGGTCTATTCAAAAAGAATTATGAAGGGATCCATACTTACCAAGTGAAGAGGGACAGTAAACTCATAATGTTTGTATTACCTGTAATTTGTGTTTTCAAGGGTGCTAAATCATTGTACGGTCTTTTAAATTATAATTTTATAGTAGAATTTGTGGATTAAATACAATAAATTTGCAATCCATATATAAATAATATGTCATAGCCACAACGTTCGATGATGATGTATCATATTATACTTTTTGACCAAAAAACTGGATTCGGTAACGGAATTTAAAAAAAACGGATAGATTCGAGCTTCAATGTCGGTTGAGAATTTTTTTAAAAAAAAACACATGCTTTAATGTCGGTTGGAAATTTCACTAAAGACCTAACATTAAAGGCTGTGTTATTGAAGCCCTTTAATGTCGGTTTAAAATCGATATTAAAGGAAACCGACATTAAAGGGTTTTAATAAGACTATCCTTAATGTCGGTTGTCAACCGATATTAAAACCCTTTAATGTCGGTTTAAAACTAACATTAAAGCCATAATTTCTTCTAGTGTGTTTGAATGAACAACGACGTCCTCTACCCTCCTTACAACTATTCAAGATTGAGTGGTTGCAAAACGAAGTGATATATCTTTTTTGCATGTGAGTATTATCTAGACCATGCATATAAAAAATCATAATCCAATTGTAGAGATATGTTTGAATAGACAATCCATCCTTTCAATAGTGTTTTTATGTTTTTTTTTCCGGCCTATAGATTTGTTGGAAGATGTTCATATAAAAGATTTTCTTAAAAGTTATGGAGATATGGAGAGAGAATCGAAAATTCTAGGAAAATCTTTGGTAAAAAATAATTTATATATTTTTAAATTTTAATTACATTTTTAATTGGAAAATCCCAGCCAAACAATGCTTTCTCCTCTTTTGTATAATCTCGTTTTATCATAATTATTCTCCTATTATTCTTTGGGTGAATGTTTAATTTTTTATACTTTTTTTTAAAAAAAAAAAAAAAAGAAAAGAAAAAAAAAAAGTAGTTTTCAAAAACTTGTTTTTACTTTTTGCTATGAAGCACAAATACGAATACAGATATGAGATGCAAATACGATAGATACAACGATACGCCAATTTTTAAAAAAACTAGGATACTGATATGTTGAAGATACGTTTGTTTTTTCTTTTAAAAAAATCTAGAATATAGATAAATTTAGCACACAAATAGTACAAAATACAATATAAACTGAAATACAATACAAAAAATAATATGTAAGATGTTGAAGTACAATAGTCAATAAAATGCAATAAAAAAGTGACTCATATTGATCAAAGAAGAAGAAGACTAGAGGGAGAAGTATGAAAGATAAACGAAGAACTTTTTTGTTGAATTGTTGAGGTATCCAAATGGCTTATATTTTGGTGTACTTTATGAGGAATTAAATGTGAGGATGAAGATTGATTCTAGAGTTTGATCTTTTATTTTTTTCCCTTTTAGTTTTGGACTCGAATAATGAGCTTTTTAAATAGGCTGTCTAGTATTAGATTGGAAAAGATTACATGAGTTGCTTATCTTTTTTCTTTAAAAAAAAAAAGTAAGTGTAAAAATATATACGTCAAATCGCATGTTAGATATGTATTTGAGAAGTATCTGAAAGTATCGGTATCTGATACATGTCTAATATGGATTCTTTGCCTCACATAAAATATCCGTGCTTCATAGGCTTTTCGGAAATTGGGATAAGAATTCAAACTTTTTGGAAAGATGAAACACATTATGAGAAATCGAGAGGAAAGAATCACAATTTATGTAGACTATTTTAGTATGAATAGGAAATAGTAAACATTATATCAAAGAGTGAGAGAGAAGAGAGTATTACAACAAATATAACTTTTGATAGCATCTATTTATAGATTGGTTTATTCAAACTATAAAAAAAGTGTGGTGGGCTAAAAAACAGTGGCGCTAAATTAAAAAATTAGACTCCCACTTGCGTTCTACAAAAGTATGATTCATCTCCCTCCCAAAATTTCAATTCCCTCATGTCTGCACAATATCTCATCTCTCTCATGTCTGCACAATATTTCCCGCTACTCACAAAACCCTCTTTCTTCTCAAGCTCCGTTCATGATCTTCGCTTATGCTTCCTGCTTCGATCTGCACTGCTCACACCTTCTTCTCCAACCCGCAACGTCATTCATGATCCGTAGCCATTGCATCTCTATAGCGCTCGCTCACGCTTCCAACTGTGATCCGTAAGGGTTGCATTTTTTTTTTTTTTTTTTTGCCCCTAAGGTTCGATTCTTATTAGTTTGGATATAAGTCCTCTCTTCCCCTTTCTATAAATGCATCAATAGAAACCTCTCAGAACCCTAGAAGGTGATTGGAGGCAGCATCGATCCTAGAGGGGGGGCGGGGGTAAAAAGCGAATATGATTATTCCTGTGCATTGCTTCACTTACGGAAAGGTTAGACATGGAGAACCATATTGAATAATTTTGAGTTTGAAATTGTGATTTCCTTTCTAATAGGTTATGATGGGATTTGGGTAATTGCTGATAGGTTAACTAAGAAGGCTAAGTTCTTACCGGTGAAGATCACCTTTGCCTTAAAACGTTTGGCCAAGCTATATGTTGATAAAATTAAGGCAATTTGGAGCTCCGGTGTCAATAGTGTCAGATTGAGATCCGAGGTTTAAAGTTTTGGCCTAGTTTACAGAAAGCTTTAGGTACTGTCACACCCCGCCCCAGACCACCCTCTTAGCCTAGAGAAGGGCATGATTGCAGCAGTTATCAACCCTTTGGCTGACATTTACTGCCTAATAACTCTTGTGGAATAACTATATACCAAAATATAACTTATAGCGAAATGTCTTTAGGCCAAAAATTTATTAATTTAGAAACATAACATATTTAGAGTCATTACAACACTAGATTTACAAGTCTCAAAACCCAAAAACTCTAGTCCCTAGATGAACAACAGTAACATGTGTACAATATTAATAGTAACCACCTAAACAGACAGGTTACAAATCTCTTTATCCTTTAGTGGCAGAGCAGATGCAGAGCTATCTTCAGAGGATTTGACCGCTACCTGTGGGGGGGAAAGGAAAACATTTGAAAACAGGGTGAGTTTGCGCCTAATGAGTGACTTAAGAAAGGTAATTGATTCTCATGCAAAATCTCAATAAAGAGTTTAACTAAAATATAAGTTTCTACAGTACTTGTACTGTAGTATAAACATTTTCCAAGCATGAAACATATAAAGCTATTTTAATCATAAGACAGTAAAACTGTTTCTTAGTTGAGGATAACCCTACTGTGGGTAAAAACAATCCCAACACCAACTACTAGTCAAGAGAGAACCTTTTTGCTCAATCTCTGACTCTACCTACGTGCACATGGCCATACTAAGTATCGTCATATCTTAGGTACTTTTGCTCAGATACCTTCTCAAACGTTCTTCAGTATCTGGTTGGTTTGGCACCTTCTCAAACGTCCTTCAGTACCAATAGATACCTTCTCAAAGTCCTTCGATATCTAGTTGGGCGTATACCTTCACAAACGTCCTTCAGTATCGCATTTTAAGTAAAACTAGTCAAAAATAACTTTCTCTCTTTAAAGCATGTAAAGTATAACACATATAAAAATATGGCTTTAAAGATACTAATGCATGCTGAGTATATTTAACACATATAAATCGTTTTTCAACAATTTCTCACACATGCATGCGTTTAAAACATAACTCATGGTTTTCTTGGAAATTACTTTGTAAAACTAGCTGGCATGAGAATAATCTTCTTTAAAACATGCTTTCTATAACACGTTGTAATCAAACATTTTAAGCAAAGGTTTTAGCCAAAATGTTTTAGCCACTCACCTTGATTGCTTAGGAGCTTTTCAGTCTAGTAGCTCCCTTTTCTACCTCGGGCTCCCTTTTCACCCCTAGAATCCAGATTCAATTTACAGCTCAAATTACTCATAGTTCTAAATCTTATTTTGAGATAATTCCTTCTACAAACATATTCTAAAATGTCTCAATAAGCTTACTCTAAAATTTGAGCTTATAACTTCTCGTGGTTTGGCCGAAATCACAGAATCTTCAAAAATGGCCCAAACAGATCCGACAGCCTGACCCTTCTATCTTCTTCTCAGTTTCCAGCCCGATCCCTTCGAGCTTTTCCTCCGACAGTCCTACTCTGAAAACTAAACTTTCAGGTGGCTTTGGAATCACTCCAAACACACAAGTAAATTGGGAGAACTCCTCGTCCCAAGTTGATGCGTCCTCTTCAGACTTCACTGTCCAATACATCCTCTTTGAAATTCTATGACTAACGCATGGATTTAGCTCCAACGCAAGGTTTGCTCAACACTCCCACTCTTTTTATGGTATTTCTGAATTGTGGTCTAAAAATGGAGTCTTCTTGGCTCTATTTATAGGCGTCCAAACCTTCTTCAAAGTTGACACCACCTACTTGGCTGCATGTCCAAGTGTCTTCTTCTCACCCCATCAACGCAATGTTGTGATCAACGCAAGCTAACTGTCTTTCTCCCACGTTGCCAACGCATGAGCCTCTAATCTGATGCCACCACCTCAAATTCTTAAGGCTTAAGGCTTTCCTCCCAAGAAGACACATGGTTTAATGACGTTTCCCAGGTGATCTCATCCTTTGTATGCGTCCAACTCTTGGATGTTCAACACATAATCCATACTCAATGCATAGCCTATCATCAACGCATAGCAAGCTAATTCACTACCATTTCAATTCAACTTAGCCATCGCAAAGAGCTAACCATCACCAACGCATAGGGTGACCATCCATCCTCGATGCATGGCTCACTAGGTAGCATTACACGGCTTGCTTGGCATGGGCGCATGGTGTTGGCCACCAACGCATGGGCGTGTTGCATAGGCTAGCTGCTCGACGCATGGGCGTGCTACTTCAACGCATGGGCGTGCGGTGTATGTTGGCCATCGCTCACTCTCTCGGCCGCATGGGCATGCTTGGTCGCATGGGCTACGCACTTGGCTACATGGCAGGGCACTCAACACATGGCCGCTCGACTCATGGCAGGGGCATCTGGTCGTAATGAACAAATATTCCTGTGCATTGCTTCACTTACGGAAAGGTTAGACATTGGAGAACATATTGAATAATTTTGAGTTTTGAATTTGTGATTTCCCTTTCTAATAGGTTTTATGAATGGGATTTGGTAATTGCTGATAGCTTTAACTAAGAAGGCTAAGTTCTTACCGGTGAAGATCACCTTTGCCTTAAAACGTTTTGGCCAAGCTATATGTTGATAAAATTAAGGCAATTTGGAGCTCCGGTGTCAATAGTGTCAGATTGAGATCCGAGGTTTAAAGTTTTGGCCTAGTTTACAGAAAGCTTTAGGTACTGTCACACCCCGCCCCAGACACACCCTCTTAGCCTAGAGAAGGGCATGATTGCAGCAGTTATCAACCCTTTGGCTGACATTTACTGCCTAATAACTCTTGTGGAATAACTATATACCAAAATATAACTTATAGCGAAATGTCTTAGGCCAAAAAATTTTATTAATTTAGAAACATAACATATTTAGAGTCATTACAACACTAGATTTACAAGTCTCAAATACCCCAAAAACTCTAGTCCTAGATGAACAACAGTAACATGTGTACAATATTAATAGTAACCACCTAAAACAGACAGGTTACAAATCTCTTTATCCTTTAGTGGCCAGAGCAGATGCAGAGCTATCTTCAGAGGATTTGACACGCTACCTGTGGGGGGGAAAGGAAAACATTTGAAAACAGGGTGAGTTTGCGCCTAATGAGTGACTTAAGAAAGGTAATTGATTCTCATGCAAAATCTCAATAAAGAGTTTAACTAAAATATAAGTTTCTACAGTACTTGTACTGTAGTATAAACATTTTCCAAGCATGAAACATATAAAGCTATTTTAATCATAAGACAGTAAAAACTGTTTTCTTAGTTGAGGATAACCCTACTGTGGGTAAAAAACAATCCCAACACCAACTACTAGTCCAAATCCATGTCTCTCCATCTAGAGAACCTTTTTGTTCTTTGTTACACAATTTCCTGAAACTTCTATTTCACTCTTTATTAAACGATGACAATATGTGGGCCATGACTAAGTAGGTTCCTCTCGGAATCATAATCTCTACTACTCTGTTGTTCCACTCTTTTGTATATGAGCATAAACTCAAGTATACTCCTGTACTCCATACGTCTCTACTTGTACAAGCTTTCACGTTATCAATGGCCTTTGAGAGTTTTAGGATGTCCTTGTACACTTCTCATACGCTTTGAACTTTCACAAATGGCCTTTTCTTATTCCGAATTTAGTCTAGTCTACCCTGTTTTTCTCATCCTTACTGTAAGTAGTTCTTCTTTTAGAGATTTGTGCGCGTCATACACTCTATTCACAATTTAACTGTCTCCTTCTCATTCGTATCTCTGCACCTTTTTAAGTAAAACTAGTCACCCAATACCAATATATAACTATATCTCTAATCCTTCTTTAACAGCATATTCGTCTATAAAGTATACTTACACTTATCAATACAATATGGAGCTTTTATAAAGATACCACACTTAATGCATGCTGAAGTATAGTATCTCACTTACATACCCATATGAATTTTCTTAAATTATCGCAAGGTTTTCACATTAAATTCACTTTTTTACATCCACTCGTTCAACGATTTATAATACAAATACCACATAACTCATACAAGCGAGAGTTTCTCATTGAAATTTTGATCTTTTGCTCTAAAACGTAGAGAAACGCTGTCATGGTCCCATTCGAGCGGCCATCATTTGTAATCTTTCGTGTCTCCTATTGAAAAATCTATGCTCTTCTTCCTTCTCCTTCTTGAGTATACAGACATCTCTGTTTTGTCACTAAAAACATTTTTCTAAGCACACGAGGAGTTTTAGAGCTCACATAATATCGTCTAATTTTAGTGAGACCAACTAACAGACACTCTTGATTATTTGTACTAGAAGAGGAACCTTCTTCTTCCACGCTCTCGTCAAGCATCGCGCGTATTTCTACTCACTATTCTATTTCGGGTGACTACGGCAAACTATTCATTCTAGACCGCCTCAAGATTATCCTAGTAATTCCAAAAATTTCAGCGACTCAAATCATACTTCCACTAAGAGTTCTCTAATCATAATTATTTTATATCGCAGATAATTCCTTCTAAGCAGAACTCACTATACTTACTAAAACCAATGAATCTCATTATTTTATAGACATACTAAATAACATCATTACCTAAAGATTTGAGTCTTTTATATTAATATACACCCGTAGGTTTGGCTCGAATTTCACAAGTTTATCTCCTTACCAAAAACTCAGCGTTTACCAAATGGATAACAAGTAATCTCTTGACAACAAAAATGTCTCATGAACTCTTAAATGCTGGGATTCTTCTGTTAATCCTCAGTGGTGTCACAGACCTCTCTGAAATTCCACCTTGCGGGCCATAATTTACTCCTACCGACAGTCCTGACGTCCTCTTCTGACACTATACCACTCACAAACTCCTTCTCGTCACGATTGTTGGGAGTTCATAGCAGGGTTCATCTTCCCAAAAATACACAAGTAATACGTGGTTGGAGACATGTATAGTTAAGCCTCGGTCCCAAGTCTCGCACGTGCACGACTATAGGACCATTCTTGCAGATCTCTTCCACTTGTATCAAGTGCAAATCAGGGGATTCACAAATACCTCATACCCTTATTGGAATAGTTCTATTTGATAACTCCAAATACAACGCCTGCTTATATATGGAAGACATAAGGATTCTCAGATTCTTTCCTAGATTTCGCGACAAAGATATTTTCGATCACCAAAGAAAAATACCACCACAGCTATCATTTTCCACAGCCTGACATATCTGATAGGGTTAGTTCTTATGAGTTCTATATTTTCATGAATTATGAGAGAGTAAGGTTCGTACAAAAACATGAGGATTGATCACTCTCCACTGGTAATTAGAGCATCTCATTCTAAGGAGGCTCAACACCTTACAATAATAACAAAAGTGTTGGGATGAACTGAACTCGAAACCTTGATACTACATCGAGAGGTCCATGCTTAGATACCAAGTTTGGATGTCTATCACTTCTCACACGTCTTATGGAGACCAATTAGCGGAAACACATGTTGTGATGTTATCGAGAATGAAGGGTACGTCAACTAGCTTTACACACATTATTATCTGGTTATACTCATACGCGTCACTACGTGTGAGCACTAAATGCAAGGACATACCGTCCATTCCACCATGTTGAGGTTGCCAGTGCAGAAAAGTGAACAAGTTCGAGCATCCCTCCATATCAGTGCCGTGAGGGTGTGCCCCACTGTTTCAAACCCGATCCAATTTTCAAAATTCCAAGACGTTGTAAGTTTTCAGTGAGATCTCTACAATGTGAAGCTGTATTCAACCAAAGTTCTCTACACTGGGCAGCGTGCTAAGAGGAGAGAGCTTTCTACCACCCATTATCTTTTGCCACCACTAACGCACAGACTAGCACAATGTTGGCTTTGATATGAGAGCAGATTTCACCAAGGCAATTGGAGCTCGGATCGTCAATACGCTTATATGAATTATTCGATCGTTCACAAAGAAGGTGCACTACTTGAGCACACTACTCGACTTTGTTAACATTCACATTATATCCCATATCTACATCAATATCTGTCCACCATGCGACTCATGCCTTACTCAATTTCAACAGCTTATCTGAGGAAGCTGAGTGGACATAGATTCATTTACACACCTATATTTAGCAAGAATAATGTATCGAGAATTCACACCTTATACGAGCATAGAATCTTCCTTCTCTCGCATAAAGAGGGCTTTATCTTCATACTATCCAACAAGACATAATGGTGTTGAGGTCTGCCTATCCCAGGTCTACTCGAGTGAACACATACAGAATGAGCACGAAGAAATCAGGACATATACACACTAGGATAACAACACATGTATATAAAACCTGATACCTTGCCAGATATTGGGCATGCCGGCGCCACACTCGTGTAACAGCACCACCTAACCAGCCAAGATGGGCTCATGTTTGCAAATTAAAGCGCAGATCCGTGATTGTTCGTTCGTTACTTTGCATTAGTCATTTGTCTTATTCGCTCGTCTGCCGCAAAATTTACCGAATAGTCCACTTAAAAGAATAGGAAAGTTGCCAGAGAGGCACAGGCACAATATATGGTGTCGAATTGGGAGGAAGCTTAACAGTATACAACTCGCACTGTGTCCCCGATCAATATTTCATTGGGAGACGTTGGTGGCTCATAGATTGGTCACCCACTTTTTATCAGCTTGAGGCAACTCCAATAGCCCCGGTACTGCAGGGCTCTAGAGACGTTGGTACAGCTTTCTCGTGATAACATTCTGAGAAGATAAGGATCTCTGACATAAGTAATGTGTGCAAATGAGAATCTATTTGGAATAGAGTCTATATATAGGTCCGAACACATAAGACGCGACTACAAAAAAGGAATAATACAAGCACACAGCACGAATAATACGAGATGAACAACACTCGCAGTCAGGAGGACATAAGAGACAGCGGCATGATCTACTAGGAGTGATCAACGGTGAGTTGGTGCCTCTGTCAAGTATGCAAGAGACTATAATCGAGAAAGCTGCTATGAGCAAGAGGTGTTGCATCTACATATAGACTTCACAGAATGGTGCATGAGGTGGCTTCTACGAGGGTGGAATTGAAATCGGAACTATAACAGCATAATTATGAGTGTAACTACAAATGCAGTCGAGCAGGTAGATTGCCGCACACGCGTTTTAGTGGCAGTACTAAGAACATCTGAAAATTATCCTCACCCCGAGTTATGTAGGCATTTTTCAACAGCGTATGGATCACCTTCATACAGAAGGGCCAGTCTAAAATATCACAATTCTTCATTCATTTTCTTAGCCATCTTAATGCGCCACGTGGCCTGCTTTCGAAGCGATTAACCGAGAGGATTGGCTCCTACCTTCCAGATCTCTTCACACACTATTTCTATATCTCTATGGCATCTGCCACCACGAGTATTTCCAAATTCTTTTTCCCCCCTTTAACAATTAGAAAAAAGCTTTCTAATTTTCTCTTTTCTATACAATTCACATTTTCTCTTTTTCTCTCCACCATAATACGGCATTTATACTTTCCACACTCAATTTCCACATACTCAAATTGTCATCTAACTATCGCTAAGGAAAGACCATTCTTAAGGTTTAGTGAGAAAAATATTCTGGAATTCGGGGGAGGTTTTAAACATTTAGATATTCTGATGATATTAGTTACATACTATAGTACCATATATTTTCGCATATCACCGCCATTAGATAAGTATGCTCTATGCCATGGTCGCGCTATAGAATACAATACCGTGTGAGAGATATTGGGCAACACGAGTCATATGTGTAACGATTTGCTCTAGTTGTGAAGCGGAACTGTTCGATATACGTTTGTCATTGACTTGAGAATATATTTAGCGTTATGAATTGAAACAAAAATTATCATTCCAATAAATTGGGACACAATTGGCCTACCATACGAAGTTACTAGGTTATGGAATAGACGCTGAGAATGACGCCTTTGTGAAAATGGCAATAGATGGATTCTTGGAAATTGAAAGAGACAATTGGTGGATTCAGGGCCCGTAGGAATTGTCAGGCACACTTCAGTACATAGGCACAGAATAATGTTGTTCAACCGTTAGCCACAGCGAATAGGTACGTGAAGTGCAAATTACTGCTTCAAGACAATACATTAAAACAGTGGTGCTCTAATGCTTGACGAGAGTTTTAGGATTAGATTAGAACAGTTGGCAGTTTGCACGATACACGGCTGTGAATCCCTAGAGTATTGTGGCACTTAAGTTATTTTCACACCCTGGGTGGGACATAGTGAAGCTGATAAGGAATTTGTGTCAAGAAAAGGAAAATTTGATGAAGTATTTATTCTAGAGTAATAATAGAGATTTTTCCTTATGAGATAAGTATGAGGTAAGTTGGCGCCACATTTACGCGCGTTACTATTATTTTGTTATTTATCCCTCCCATAAACATAATACACATCGTTATATAAATCATAGAATATCGTTTCCATGTGTCGATGTGATTGGAGGGTAATGAATATGTACTGGTAAGACCTTCCTGATCTTACATAGTGTTAAACAGATGCCATTCTCAGTTTTCAAAGTTAAGAGAAAATCCACTGACTTTATGAATGGAGAACGTAAAAGGTAGGCAGAGATATTCCCCCTTTGATTTATTGTAGAGAGTCAGTTCGTTGGTTGATTTACCTTGAACAAGTGAATACCCTCATCAGTAAATTTCCGCCGCGTATTTCATTTTAGAAGAAAATCATGGAGTTGAATCGAAGCCACTTGGGAGACAAAGAGCTTTTAATAGGCGGATGATAAAAATTACCGTATCTCAGCTACATTAGTTTGAATTTGGAGTTTGTTTACTTATGGAATAGATAATATTTATTAAAATATGGAGGTAAAAAAGTTATTTGGTCAAAATCTCAACCCTATATATTTATCTCTTACTTATAGTCATTGTTAATTAATTGGAGTTCAAATTATTTAAGTTAATGAGTTCACTGTTTTTGATAGGGACACAACGACTTGAGGATGGTTAAAAGAAAAGAGAAAAGTGTTCTAAGTGTTGAAAGATTGAAGACATGCTTCGAGGTTATGTGTGTGTAGGCACTTGATAAAGAAAATTTTTGAGTCTATAGTGGTGGTTAAGCTTTACATTGAGGCCTTTTGATTGCACGTTGAAATGTTGAAAAGAATAATCCCAGATTTCCGGTTCAAACAGCCATCGCACATCACGTGGAGGTTAATATGAGCATATGATGGGCATGAAGCATGGAGTAGGTGACTAAGTTGTTGGTTGAGGGTAATGCCATGTGTTTGGGCATGGGCTATAGGGCGTTGGCGCAGCCTCATGTGAGGTTAGCTGTGAAAGAAATCGAAAGCG
>NC_052353.1:21151304-21164196 GCF_009727055.1 Benincasa hispida | reverse complement strand
ATATTTCCATGAGCAGCGGAACAAGACTATTCCAAATCACAATCATAAATAACAATACATTTACAGTCGACTTTAAACAAACGGTTATACAATTCATACAGAGAAATTACAGCGTGAATAACTACAAATATAGTAAGGGAAAACTCTACACACATTTGCAGATGCGTCTTCACGCTCCGTTGTGTGACCGCTCGAACAATCAGCAACCATGAACGCTCGATCTACACAACCGTAACACCGCAATGAACACAGCACGAACACTTCGTGCTTGTCCTCAACGATCTCCTCGGTCACGAACTCCTCTACAACATGAACGGCCTCCACAGCACCACGAACGACCTCCAAAAAACCTCGACAATGTCGAGTTGAGTCTGACATCACCAACAAGGTGACCTTGGTATTCTTGGTGTGAGAATCCAGAGGGTGGGCTCTGTTCGGACTTGGTATGAGGCAGACGAAGGAGGAAACAATGATCGCGTACACAACTGGGCAAGTGGGAGATGGCGGAGACCTATCGTATAGGTCGATGCCCAATCGTTTATATAAAGTTATGTGATCGTCTAGCAAAAGTTATGCAATTGTTTAGTCTATCGTTTAGCTCGGTTTGTCGCCTACAGACACTACACGATCGTTTACCTTGGGTTAGAGCAATCGTCTAGAAAAACTATACGATTGTTTAGTAAATACCGCACAATCGTTTAGCTTTAGGCACGATCGTTTAGCTCGCCCAGTCGTCATTTAGTAAATCCGAATTTACTTGACGACTTCGTGAGTTTCTTTTGCGTGAGAGAGAAAACTCAAAATATTTTAGCGTTTGTAAAAAAAAAAAATCTTTTTAAAAATAGGAAACTACTTTCCTTTTAAACTCACGGTTATCATGATCTAATAACCACCCACTCATATGGTTATTAAAAGAAAGAGAATTAATTATCTAATAATTAATATTATTATAAACATAAATGATAACCAACTTATCATACTATATTTATAACCTATAGTTTTAATATTTCATCTCATGAAACATATAAACCATAGTTCTTTTTCTATTCCATAGTACTTAATGTAAATCTCATTTACATCAATCCTCCACTAGATGTATCTCATACATCATACCAATTATATCATATATAATCAAAATACCTATTGTCAATTTGAACATTTGAAATCAACACCAAGAACTGATCCTTAACTGAATCCATTGAGCTACCAAGGGGACCTTATGGACCTGTAGCTCGAAACTCTAACGGTACATGAATAACTGACTAAACTCTTTAGCCACGAGATCCATCATCCGTTAACTGCCAGACACTCCACTAAAGATCGACAGTTGAACTCTTCTTACCACAGATATATTATGTGTCCATCTTAACTAATGAGTAGTGCGACAACCCTTCACAGATCGCTCGTAAGTACAGCTGGGCCAATAACCGTTAATGCCCCTGTAGTTACATCTGTCTTCTTAATAGTACCACTGATCTCTCTAATGAACAAGTCATAGTCTTACTATGACTGAGTCTTCTCTTCCAAAGAAGAAGTTGTTGGCCACTATGTTCAAGCCCCGGATTCAACCCTTAAATAGCAATTTTATCTATTTATCCCTGCTTCGGGAAAGAAGTGAATTCCATATTATGAATTGAGTTCCCAGCTCCCAGATCAGACAAGTCCCCAAAAGGCAGGCATGTAATTGGCAATCTGGCCACTCTCTACCCATACTATCAAAGGACCGCCCTCAAAAGGCAGGAGTTCCCAAATACTCAGGATTGAGGTCGTTGTCACCTATGGTCGTTTACATGAGATGCAAGTCTCTAGTATCAACGACGTTATATACAGGTCTAGTCATCTCGTGTCTAGATCTTATACAAACTCTTTGTATATGACACCCCGTTCCACGTCTTCATATGAATGGTCAGGATCTATCATCTGTTAGTAGTTTACAACACTTGCAAACCTCTACAAAGCGAGTCGTATCCGTAGTGTCACCAGGATTAGGTATCCCACCTTAATCCTTATACTTAGCAGACCTATTTAGATTATCACTTAAGGCATGATCTACTTGTATATCACATATACATGCTTAAGTTCACATAAGATAACCAAAGAGCTTTGTTTATTGGATATGAGTAAATGCCAGAATTAAATAACACTTATTTTATTCATTGAACAATGTGTATCTTTATAAAACAACGAGACTCTGGGAGAATTAGAACACCAATCCCAACAAGTTGGGCAAGGATGTGCACGACAGAGCAAGGAGGCCTTAGACGTGTGGCTATGGCTGTGTGATGGCTAAGTAAGGGATGCAAGCAAGGAAAGCCAAGCGATGACCTTGGGCCAGGTGATGGGCATAAGATGCGTTGAGTGTGTGTGTTGGCTAAGAGGGTGTGCATCCGAATGTGCCATGCGATGGTAAGAGGATGGTGAGCCATGCATTGGTTTAAGAGGTAATCACAACTTATCCATCGACTTGAGTGGGCCAACTGTCAAGGATGGGGGAATTAAACCCACTTAGTGAGTGAATTGTTGGCCTAAGGATGAATTGTGGGCATGTGGTCCTTAGTATAAAAGAAAGCCATACTTCAAGAGCTCGGTTTGAGCATTTTACCTATACTAAAAGAGAGACTTCAGAGCTATTTGAAAGCTTAAAGAGTGTAGTTAAAGCTCCTAGACTGCTGGAAGTGAATTCTTAAGGATTCAAGTTGAAATCTGAAGAAAATTTAAGAAGGTCAGGCTCTCAAATGAATCTGGGCTAAAGGTAAAGATTGAATGTTTCCCATCAGACCACAAAGAATCTAGAGCTCAAAGTTTAAGGTAAGCAAGTTAAGACATTTTTAAACAAGTTTGTAAAAAGAAATTTTCCAAGATAAGATCTGAAAAATAAGTTATTCGGGCTTAAATATGAATATGGAATTTTAGTTTGAATCCCCAAAATGGTAGGTTTGAGTCGGTGACTTGGCCACTCCCACCCATGCAAATCAAAGTACGACCCTTAAAGGCAGGAGTTCCCAACTCACTCAAGATTGAGGTCATGTTACCTATGGTCATCCTAGTGAAGTGAAGTCTCCATCATGAACGACGTTATATAACGAGACATTAATACTTCGTGGTCAGGTCTTATACAAACGCATTATATAGGACGCCCTTACTCGCACGTCCCCACATGAATGATCAGGATCAGACCATCTGTAGCAAGTCACAACACTTATAACTATTCTATAAAGCAGGCCGCATCCGTAGCATTACCAGAATAAGGTTTCTCTCCTATATCCATATACTACAGACTATTTTGATTATCACTTAATACATGATCCATTTGTATGTCTCCACATACATGCTTAAGTTACATAATGACAACCAGGGATTTTAGTTTATTGGTTTGTGGTAAAACAAATAAAACATCCAATGTTCAAAGGCAAGTAGTGAAGAAAATATCATATATTATACATCACGAGCGTTCGTACAAAACGGTGTTTACAAACTATAGGACACGAGAGTTTAAGGCATCATCCACTTGTATGTCTCCACATACATGCTTAAGTTACATAATGACAACCATGGATTTTAGTTTATTGGTTTGTGGTAAAGCAAATAAAACATCTAATGTTCAAAGACAAGTAGTGAAGAAAATATCATATATTATACATCACAAGCGTTCGTACAAAACTATGTTTACAAACTACAGGACATGAGAGTTTATGACATCATCCCCAACAACTCATACACTCCCTCAACACTTCATCCAATAGTTGTTTTAACCTCCCGACGAGGCTAATTTGTCCTTGGCAGCCCCGACGAGGTTCTCCCTTGCTAGACCCACTAGCCTCAAACATCAACGTTGCCTTACACCATTACCCGTCCAACATCCTTCATTTACTCTTGGGTGGATAGCCTGGCCAGTGGCTTTCCTTCTCAAACCCTCCAATACTTCTAAATGTCAAATTTCTTCGTCTTCACCCGAGAGCCTCAATATTCCTTTCTTAAGGTATTTCCTTCCCTCATTTCGCTTAGCTTCCTACCTAACTTCCTTTTACTCACAACTCTCAATATTTTACTAAGTGTTCGTTGTGTAATGAGACACACCTTCTCAACACATAGAGAAATTTCACTTCTTCCTAACCCTTACATACATAGACATAGCTTACATCTAAGTTTAACACTTCCAGACAACATACACACATAATTAAATGAAGCTTAATCATAATTACTTAATAAAGTAAGTTTAGGGGTTTACATATACATTATGTCAATAGCTGAAATTTAGCCAATTTATTATATTTCCCCTTTTGTTAGACTTTCCTTTCTTGTTATACTCTTTGTGTACATCCAGATTCATTGGAAGATATATAATCAGACTATTCAATAAAATATTCATATCTACACCAAGAACTAGCGAAGCTTCGGTGAGTTGTGATGGTGGTTGGAGTTGTAAGGAGAGAAGTTGAAAGACTTGTCTCTACCTAGGAAAGAATGAGAACCGAGGAGGACAAAGCTACGAAGATGACATTGTTAACGAGGGTGAAGAAAGTACATGTGGATATCCACCTCAGTATTCTATTAAGTTAATAATAAAGAATTAAATTCGAGACCAAAATAGCATTTAAACCTTAGTTTAAAAAGCTGGTAATTCATCATTGTAATTTAACCCATTTAATAATGAAGGCAAAAAAGAAGTACAAAAGAAAGCGATGGGGGTAAAAAGAGGGTAATGCGAGTGGGCGATTGTAGCCGAGGGGAAGGCGCACTCTGGTGGGGAGTGCTGCTACTGCTACGCTAAACAATCTCTATCTCACACTCTCAAACTCCCAACAGGCAGCAGCAACCATCCCAAAATCGAGGAGAAAAAATGTCTTCGTCAAGAACTGCCCCAAACGGGATGCACCCTCGCTACAACCCCAGATCCTCCTCCTCCGCCTCCTTCAAAGGCTGCTGCTGCTGCCTCTTCCTCCTCTTCTCCTTCCTCGCTCTCTTAATTCTCGCCATCGTCCTCGTCGTCGTCCTCGCCCTTAAACCCAAAAAACCCCAGTTCGATCTCCAGCAAGTCGGCGTCCAGTATATGGGCATAACCAATCCTAATCCCACCACCGCCTCTCTTTCCCTCAACATTCGAATGATTTTCACCGCCGTTAACCCTAATAAAGTCGGAATCAAGTACGGGGAGTCCCGGTTCACGGTCATGTACCGAGGAATTCCGCTTGGGAGAGCCTCTGTTCCGGGATTCTTTCAAGATCCTCACAGTCAGCGCCAGGTCGACGCCACCATCGCCGTCGATCGCGTTAACCTGCTCCAGGCTGACGCTGCTGATTTGATCCGTGACGCCTCCTTGAACGACCGTGTTGAGCTCAGAATACTCGGCGATGTTGCTGCTAAGATCCGGCTCTTGTCCTTCAATTCCCCCGGCGTTCAGGTACTACTCTCCCTTGCCTTTCTGCTTTAGGGTCTTTCTTGTAATTTCATCATTTCACGCATACCCTTCTCGTCTGCCCCTGTCCCTCCCTTTGTTCCCATTTTCATTTTTTCATTTTTTCATTTTTTTTTTCAAATTGCAAAAAACCACCGTCTGAAATTGCAATTATACATCCAAATTTTTAATGGTATAAATTTGGACTCTTCGTAGAAAATAGAATAAAATTGAATTTCAAATTTATAAAGTTATTACAATTTCTATAATCATGTAAGTTTGGTTCAATTTTATTATTTGAATAAGTTTGAAGAATTAATTTTTATAACTGACGCTTAAAGGTGTAATTGTAACTATTATGCAATTTGCATTTTTATTTGGCTCTTTTTCCTCAAAGTTAATTTTAGTGCTCTTTTTCTCGCTTCCTTAATTTTAAATGCACAATTATAAATAGAAAACATTAGGGTGATATCATACCTTGAAAAAGGTTAATGGTAATGAGTTGCATTTTAGGGTTCATAATTAAGTATTCAGTAATATTTTTAAAAAATTACAAATATATTATAGACTCTTTCGTTGATATACTTCTATCAATGATAGACATTAATAGACCTCACTAGCTAAATAATCAATCATTGATAGACTCAAGAATTGATCTAATTTTTGCTACATCTTTAAATTCATTTACGTTGTGCTATATTACTAATTCTTTGAGCTTAATTGCTATATTTGCACTTGCCTCTTAAAAATTTAAGTGATGAGAAACTTCATGTTATTTAATATGATATCAAAGCTCATGAATTCCAAACAAATCATGCAATAATTGTAAGATGTAACCATATGATAATTCTAACTTCAAAAAAAAAATTAAAAAAAAAAAAACCAAAACCTCATTTGGTGATATCCCTTGATTTTTTTTTTTCCTTTTTAATAACTCATGGGATGGAGGATTAAATTTTTTTACTTTGGATTTGGTAGTATAAATATCATTTAAGTTATGTTCATTTTGACATATGGCTTTGAATTCCATTACATTCATGATAATTTTAATAGAAATTAGTCTTCTTCTTCTTCTTTTTTGAGTCAAACAATATGGGAGTAGAAGAAAAGGAAAAAATTGAAAAAAGTAGCAATGAAAAGGGTTTCTTTTGGCAAAAACTCTTTTATGTTTTGCCCTTCTTAAGTGGTATACTTGTGAGTTAAGGATTTAGATGGATCTGATCCGGACCGTCCGATTGATGTCTTTCATTGTTCTTTTAAAATTTCAGAGCATTTCTTTTTCTGTTAATTATTTCATATATACATATTTCAAAACATTTTTGTTAGGTAGAGAAATTGAGTTGTAAAGGATTGTGAAAAGTTTATGATTGTTGGATGAATTAATATAGATTAGTGACAAATAAAGAAAGTCGAAAGAAAAATAGAGAGAAAGCGACAGCGAAAACTAGCATCTTTTCGAAGTATTTGCTTTACTTTCACGCCTATTTTTCTGAACGCACTCTAAAACAGTTTTCTTTCTTTCTTTCTTCCTTTTTTTTTTTTTTTTTTAAACAAGGAACTAAATAGCTTTTGCTTTGAGTTATTATAACCCACTAGTACAAAATGCTTGAATTTTTAGTTAAATTTTTAAAATAAAAATAATTTTTTTTTTAAAGTTACTTATTTTTAGTTCTCAAAATTTGACTTGATTTTTTAAATTATTGGTTAAAAGTAGATAACAAAGAAAAAAATTTGGAGATGAAAGTAGTGTCAGTAGGTTTAATTTTAAAAAACAAAATAATTATCAAACGGGATCTTTTTTTAGTTTGATTTCAATTTAGTCTCTTAGTTTTAGAATGTTATAAATTTACCTTTGATATTGGAGTTTTGTTTCAATTTTAGTTCATTGGTTTTAAGATTATACCTTTTAACCTTATTTTCACTAAATACTCACTCAAAATATTTTGTGTTAATGTCTATTAATTAATTTAAAATAATTATTATGTGAACTTTAAAATTTAATTTTAACAGTGATGAAAAGTAGTGAAAATTAATTCACTATAATTTTTTAAATCAATTAATAGACATTAACACTAAAGACGAAAAGTATTTAGTGAAAAATTAAAGTTAGAAATGTAGATCTTGAAATATATGGACCAAATTGAAGCAAAATTCGATTCTTATGGGTAAATTTATAATATTTTGATATTTCCCTTGAATTGAAACTAAACTGAAGAATTAAGAGTTCATTTGTTTCGCGAGCATTTTAGATTCCCATGAAGTGGGCAGATTATCGTGTTTGTTTTTTTTTTTTCTTTTTTTTTCGGGTATTATGGGATGTCTCGACATCTGAAGATTTTCGGATGCCCGAATGGAGGGCATTTTGAAACATGGGTCTTCTAGGTTCTTGAGTTGAGGGCATCCCCATTTTACTTTTTTTTTTTTTTTTGTCATTTTTTATTTTATTTTACATATATATATCTTCATTTGCATTATATAATTAATATAAATATTGTCAATCATTTGTATCATATATATTTAGCTATATCATAATTCTTATTATTTTTAAACAACATAATCAAATTGGAATTGAAATTAATATTTATTTTATAAAAAATCTTACATTTGTTGAGACAAATAACATATAAAAATAATATAAATTGTGTTAATTTTAAAAGAAATATAAATTGATAAAAACAAATATGTTATATATATCTAAATTATATCAAATTATATGTAAATCCTACGAAACAAGCACAGTTATCAAAATATTTCTAGATATTTGCAAAAATATTATTACGAAACAAACATGGTAATATAAAAATGTCGGACATCTATAATTCATAATATTTATAATTCCAGGCATCTAAGATTCCCGTTATTTACATTCCCAAAAAATAAATGGCCCCTAAAAGTGGAACATTTTGAAATTTATAAATCAATAGAAACTAGATCCAAAACCTACGAATCTAAACAATATATTTCCTTTCTTCCTTTTCTTGTGACCTGGAGCTTAATTTTTTTTCCTTGTAATTCTATGTAATATGTAGTCATTGTTTGGTAATATTTGCTTTTAGTTTTAGTTTTCTTTTAAAAAAAAATAAGTTTATTTTCTTTCAGTTTCTTATCATAGTTTTCATCTTTCCTCAATAAAAGAGTAGAACTTTTAGCCAAATTTCAAAAAACAAGTTTTCTTTTTTGGTTTTCAAAAATTTGACTCAATTTTTAAAACATCGGTAGAAAGTAGATAACAAATCAATAAATTTTGAGGTGAAGAAGTGTTAATATACTTAATTTTCCATTTGTCATCTTAAATTTCATTAGTATGTATGTGGTTGGTTTTGACATTAGTTTAGATCTTACGGCAAATTTGAGATGATTTGTTTTGAATAATTTTACCGGATACTTAGATCTATTTGGAATGACTCTCGAAGAGCTTAGAAAAAGAGTTCTAAAATAATAAAACAAGAATTTTAAGCATTTAAAAACTAATTTCTAACCAATCATAATTAAGTGCTTTTAAAATTTTGAAGAGTCATAGTTTAGAAAATTTTATTAACAATTAAGAGTTTTAGATTAATATATGTTGATTGTGTATCAAAGAAGAAGAGAGAGAAGTAATGGTGACAGCTAATTTTGGAAGCCTAAAGTTGCATTATTTAGGATGAAAGGAACTTTTGGATCATTCCCACCACCCCATGTGACTTTTGGATGAATCTCTCTTCCCATTTCATTTCCTATTCTTTTAACTATAATAATATTATATCACATTCAATTATTTACATTGCCCCTTTTCTTTTTTGGAAATTGTATAGGTTTCAGTAGATTGTGCAATTGTGATTAGTCCAAGGAAGCAATCTCTCACATACAAGCAATGTGGTTTTGATGGCTTAAATGTATGACTCTCATCCCTTCATTCAACTTCTCTCTCCCCCTTTAGATTCTAAATCATTATTCATTCATTAGTTTTGTCTTTCGATTATTTCATTTTGGTCCTTAAATAACCAATCAATTCAGCTCTAAAAGTGAGGACTGAAATGGTTGTAAAATTGAGGACTAAAATGGATTCATCGAAATTTTTTGAAAAGATGAAATTAATAAATGGATAATAATTTGGGACACGATTGTAGAGTGTAATTTCTCGAGAGAGATTAGAAGAAAATGTAAAAACAATTTTTTTTTATTATTTTTATTGAGAATATTACTATTCGATGAAGAAGTGAATCCGAATCTATAAATGAATTATGAACTTCTAGACTTTTTATACCTCTCAAAGAAGCGACACAAAAAGTAAAAGATAAAAAGGTGAAAAAAAATGGATGTGATTTTTTAAACTTTTTCATTCCTTGAGAAATTTGGTTTTAAAAGAATAAAATATGTTTTGTGGTACACTTTTTTTTAATAATTATTTTGTAACGTTGACATTGTGTTTACTTCAACACTAAGAAACTTTTTTTTTTTCCTTTTCTTTTCTTTTCTTTCATGTGGTGTATTGGCGGAGGATCATGATGCTATATCCACACATCAAAAGGGGGGAAACGATCTAATTTTAGAGAAAACAATGGGTTTATGACTGATGAAATTGATTTTCATATAATTATTTATATGTTTGGTTTAGTGATTTTTCATATAATAAATAGTGATTTATTTGATGTCTAAAATATAGAAAATACACTTTAAATGTTGTAATTTGTTTCAAACATTAAGTAGTTTTCATAATACCTTTAAACTTTTTTTAAAAAAAAGTTTAAAAATATTTTTACCATTAATTTTTGGATAGAGGTCATTAATACGTTGTTTCAAAAATATATCTTTGAATTTTTAAAAGTTTCATTAATATTTTTAAACCTTTTTTGACATTTAAAAAAAATTAAAAAAATATTCTTATCGTTAGTATATGACGAAAATGATTAGTGTCACGTTTAAAAAATACCTCTGAACTTTTAAAAGTTACATTAATATTACTCACTTTCTTTCTTCTTTTGCTTCAATCTATGGCCTACTCTTTACACTTTTCTATTCCTTATTTTTTTTTGTTTTGTTCACTTCTTTAACGTCTTCTTAATCCCCTTCTTCCATTCCTCAATCTAGAAGGTGCCTAGAGTAAGGAATGAAGTTGTTTAGTTTGGGGAGTTATTTAATCTGTGTTTGGTGTGTAGATTTGTCTAATCATGAGTTAAGAAGTTTTTGTTTGGGGTGCAAGATTGTTTAAGTCGAAGTTATTCAATGAGTGTTTATCATTTGGGGTGCAAAGTTGTTTAATTAAAAGTTAAGCTATGTTTTTTATATTGTTTTTTTTTCCCTATAATTTTGTTGTTCTATAGAATTAGTGTTAGATTATAATATTTTTTTAAAAAACTTAAAAGGCATAATTTATTTTTTGTTAACTTATGGATACACTCCATTAAAGACCCACAGCTGCACTTTTCTCATTATAGATATATTTCTATGTCTATGAATATATACCAATAATAGCAAGTTAGTCATTCACAAGTGTTCGTAACACCAACTGGGTTAAATACCATTTTATCGTTGGGTTACCTCTGTATCCTTAAGTACCAGTGTTCTTCTAATGAACAACTTGTTTATAGTCTAACCATTAAACAAAAACTCTCTCAAGACAACAAGAAGGTAGGGCTCTTTGTTCAAGTCCTGGAGACACCACTTAAGGAACATTCATCTACTTACCCTAAAGTCGGGAATGAGTGAATTTCGTCTTGTATTATTATGTTTCCATCTCTCCATTTGGCTTTGTCTTCGAAATGATAGGCTTATTGAGTGAGCAAATTAGCTATTCTCACTCATACAAATCAAAGAAAAACCCCTCGTGAATAGGAGTTCATAATATACTCAGGATTAAAACTAAGTTGCCTACGTTATCCTATTGAAATACAAACCTAACTAGTCAACGGTGTTACATCTAGTTGTTACTATTTCATTGTCTGGTCTCATGCAAACTCATTGCATAGGATATCTCCACTCGCATGTCACCTACATCAACATGTTGGATTATTGCGTTTGTATCAAATACAAAATGGATTGTATCCATAGTGTCACCAGGATAAGGTACCCAACCTTATCCCTATACTATAGATCCCTTAGGCTGTATCTTGAATATTAATTTCAATATGTCTCCACATAGAGTTCAAGACTCATAAGACAGCTAGGATGTTAGTTTATTGGATTTAGGATTATTAAGACAAAATAGAATACAACACAATCAATAACATTTATTGAAATAACATCAATAACTCTTTATTGATGACAATCAATTAATTGCATTTAGTATCTATGAGTTTTAGAGCATAAAACCCAACAATTATCATGTACAAAGAGTTTATATAAGATTGGACCATGAAATATTTAATCACTCTTTATAAATCTTTTAGTTGAAGAGATTAATATTTCACAGGAGGATTATATGCGACTCAATTTTAATCCTAAGTGAGTTATGAACTCCTGCCTATGAGGGCTCCTCTTTAATTTGTATGGGTGAGAGTGGTCTAAATAGTTGATTCAATATGCATACCATTTTGGGGACTGATTAAATAGGGAGCTGGAAACGTAATTTCACAAGATGAAATTTACTCATTTCCATATAGGAAAGGTAGATGAGTAGTTCCTAAGTGTTGATTTCGGGACTTGAATAATAGGGTCTCACCTTCTCACTGGCTCGAGAGGGACTTGGTTTATGGTTAAACCATAAAACAAAGTTTTAATTAGAGGATCAATGGTACTTAAGGAAAAAGAGGTAATTAGAGGTAAAACGAACCCAGCTATAATTATAAACAACTTGTGAATGATTGACTTGCATGTAATAATTATATCCATGGATGTAACTTGTCCTAAAGTGCATAAGAGTGCAACTATAAGTCTATAGTGGAATGCCCTACTGTTAATGAATGAAGATTGATCAAATTAAAAAGTTTATTTAATTAACTTTGCATTATTAGAGCTTATAATTTGTAGGTTCATGTAAATAGCATCTTACAAAGGTGAAGAAACAATCAGACTTCTGAAAATCGTGCAACAAAACTCTTTACAGACTCCCCTATTCCTAGGAGAAATCATAATCGAAAGTTCTCTATGATTTTTCCTATTTATCTTCACTTCTTTCAAGGAGACTTCCATAAGCCTAATTTTGTCAGAGCCATAGCAAGGAAGATCTTCTAGTGGTGATTACAATTGAAGAAGGTAGATCGTGGCAATTCTTCTTTATTTATTTTATTATTTTTTTCTTTTTTGAAAAAAAAAATGTCAACTCATCAGAATTTCATAGCAAGGCAGAGATTTTGTTCCTTCATTTTGCACCTAGGTCTTGATGATGGACGTGATCTAAGTCTAAGTTGAGGTGCTTTGATCATTGAGGGCTTTGTTGACTTAAAATTAGGATTGGCAAAATTCTCCGTGGGGTCGGGTCCCCGATCAGGACGGGAAATCCCTGGTTTGACCGGGGATGGGGTCAAACTAGGGAAAATTTTCGGGGCCCCGAACCTAACCCCGACCCCAATTTGATAT
>NC_052353.1:21029955-21151289 GCF_009727055.1 Benincasa hispida | reverse complement strand
TTTTATAAGTATATATTTATAATATATAAAATAATTTATTTATATATATGTTTATAATGTATAGTGTTGGATTAGAACTCAATATTAAATATCTCAATTCTAACTCTAAGCCTAAACTTAAAAACCGTAAATAAAATCAAATTTTAATTAAAAAAAATGGGAATCCTGCGAGGAACTAGTAGGGAATTCTCCGTGGGGAACTAGTTGGGGAATCCCCACGGAGAAACGAGGAATGGGGCCTTGCGGGGACCCCGTTTCCCTGACGAGGGCGGGGATGGGAGATAATTTCCCCCACGGGACCGGAGACGAGGGACGCCGCCTTGGCCCGACCCGGCCCTTTTACCAACCCTACTTAAAATGTTCTTTTACCAAGTCAAATAATTGGCACAAGCTTAGAAACATAACTTTGATTACATCTTGCATTGTTCATCCTTCATGATTATCTTATCTACTCTTTCCCTGAGCCTTTTTAGTGTTTCTTGGAAAGAAGTAGAATTATTCATTAGGCCAATAGTAGAATATTCTTTCCTTCCCTCAGGTATTTCAATGTCAATGGCACATTGAATGTTCTTGTTTTAAGTTGTGCCTGCATGGGCCTCTACAACTTCATTTTCTTTTTTCTTTTTTCTTTCTTTTTTTTTGTTTTTTTTTTCAAGTGAGTTTTCTGCAATTTCTTCTCTCTTCTCTAGATCCTTGGTGCTTCCAAGTGTCTGAGTGCTTTTTGCTTCATCTAAGAACATTAAAGGTAATATTTGCTTAATCTTCTCTTTAATTTTGTTTAATTCCAAATAAATCTAGAACTCCTAAAGCTTCCACATGATTGAAGTTCAATCACTTCATGTCGATTGTTAGAGCAATTTCAACTCGTATCATCTACCTATATACCTTCAGATCTCAAATTACACTAATAGATATTGATAAAATTCTATCACTATCTACCGCCTCAAGTCATATCATATAGGTATACAACTTCAAATCTCAAATCACACGAATAGATAGTGATAAAAGTTTGACCGTCAATCAGTCTCTAATAGTATCATATATGAAATTGTAGAAATCATGATATATATCAGTGATAGATAGCGATATACTTCTATCAATGTCATATACGAAATTGCGGAAAACATGGAAAATAGAGATCGAACTTGTTTTTTACCTTGAAAACTCTCGTTCGGATGATTATTCAATCTCAAAATAAGACGATTCACCACACATTGATCGAAAATATTTTCACTCGGATGCTATTTTTCAAAATTGTGAAGATGCTCAACCTCACCTCCAACCAATCAATGTTTTAAAATCATGAAGATGATCATGAAATATATCAGTGATAGATAATGATATACTTCTATCAATGTCATATAGGAAATTGTGGAAAACATGGAAAATAGAGATCGAACTTGTTTGTTACCTTGAAAACTCTCATTCGGATGATTATTCAATCTCAAAATAAGACGATTCACCACACATTGATCGAAAATATTTTCATTCGTCCGCTCTTTTTCAAAATTGTGAAGATGCTCAACCTCGCTCCAACCGATCAATGTTTTAAAATCATGAAGATGATCAAACCTCTATTTGATCAATTGTCAATGCTTGTGTTCGATAGTCAATAATTCAATGCTTATGATCAATTTCAAATCACAAAAATTGTGAGGAAAATATTTGAGAAATGCATTATTCTGATCGATCAATCAATGAAGAAGAAGAAAAAAAAAAAGGAAATCGTTGAATAAATTGCGGGAGAGACCCACGCAACCCTTTTCAAATGAAGGATAGTTTCGGGAAATTTTAAAATTCAAAATGTGTTTGCTATATTTGAAAAACCGTTCTGATTTTTGCTATGTTTGAAAAATATATTGGTCTAATTTGCCATACAAGACAATTCCTCTAAAATCATACAATTAAATGAAGTGTTTCTTAACTTATTGGAGAATGAAATGATAGAACTTATTTTATTTTAATTCTTCATACTTCATACAAATTATTATTGATGATTAATTTTAAATTTATTATTGATAATTAAATATTAAAATTAATTTTTTTGAGATATTAGGTTACACAATGGTTTCTCCACGAAGAACACATAAGTTTGTAATAGATTACTAAAGTCTTGTTTGGCAATCATTTCGGTTTTTATTTTTTGTTTTTTAAAATTAAGTCTATTTCCTTCTCATTTTTACTATGATTTGCATCTTTCTTAAGTACAATGGTTGAATTCCGAGTCAAATTTCAAAAATAAAAACAAGTTTTTAAAAACTACTTTTTTTAGTTTTCAAATTTTGGCTTGATTTTTTAAACCATTGGTAAAAAACAGATAACAAATGAAGAAATTTGGAGGTGGAAGTAATATCTATAGATCAAAAACAAAAATAAAAAACCAAAAAGGTTACCCAATGGAGCATAAGTTTTCATTTTTTTCAACCAATATTAAAACAAATATAATACGTTGATTATAAAAGGGGAAAAAAACCCTAGCTATGCACTCATATTTTCTTAAATAGATTTGCTAACACGACCATTGATAGACAAAAACTCTTATTCAACTCCATCAAAATTGAGTTGTAACATCACAAACCTATAAATCCTTTGCAACTTGGAATGTACCATCATTTTTTTAGAAGCTTTGAAGATTGAAATGCCTTTAAAAACAATGTGTTGAAAGAACAAAAATAGGAAAGGATAAAGCTCTAAGTGTTGGTGAAAGATGGTGATCAATAAAAGTCATTTTATAGGGTAGAAGGTGGAGAGTTTAGAAAAAACTTTTTAAATTTAATTTTTAATTAAATTAAAGAGAATGATTAATTAACTTTAGATAAATGGATGTTACAATATTCTAGTTGAATAATAAATAATTGATGTTGGAGTGTATTTAAAAAGAAAAAAGAATTATAATTACTATTGAAATAGCATGAGTGTAATAAATAGAAATTTAATAGGGTATTCTAGTCTAAAAATATTTTTTAGAAATCCCAACCTTTTAATGTAGTACAAATATAGATATAAATATAGATGTAAAAATAATATATAATAGGTTAAAATACAATTTTAGTTCCTATATTTTAAGTTTGTTCAATTTTGATCCATGTACTTCCAATTGTCTAATTTTAGTCTTGTACTTTCAATAAATCTTAAATTTAGTCTTCAAAGTTACTTTATTATTGATTTCTCAAAAAAATATATATATATCTTTTTGTTATGTATAACATTTTTACTACAAATTTTGAAAACTTATGAACATATTTTATTTTTCTTGCATGAAAATTATTATTATTATTGAATCAATTTTAGTAAAAAAAAAAACCTTTGAGGGACTAAATCTAATATTTATTGATAGTACAAGAATCAAAATTGGACAACTAAAAGTATATGGACTAAAACTAAACAAACTTTAAAGTATGAAGACTAAAATTGTATTTTAACCTATATAATATTATATATTATTAATGTTATAGATTATGAATTATAGGATGTTGCTAAGAGCACTTTGATTAATGGGAGATGGGAACACGTACATGGATTGTTTGCTATATTATGGGTGAACGTGATAGACCGAGAAATTGAGCCGACCGATCAAAATCGATCAAATCTAAGGTGGTCGGTCAGAGAAGAGGAGGGGCTCGGTCGGTATTGGTTCAGGAAAAATTCAAACCAACCATTTTTTAAAAAATTTAAAGAATAAAACCGATCAAAATCGACCGACCAATCGACAATCAATTTACATTCTTGATGATTGACGTCAGTTTGAATATTTACTAAATCGACTATAATGGTATGTGTGCGTACGTACATATATGTGCATGGGTAGATATATATACAGTAATTTCAAATCTGGAGAGAGCAAAATCTTAGCAAACAGTGTTTGTTTTGAATCTGGCCGATGAAAATATAGTTACACTACTAGGAATACTATTGATTGCATCTTGGGATTAATGAAAAGTGAAAACATGTCAAACCTTTTTTTTTTTTTTTTTTTGTCATTCTATCAAACAAGACTTTAAATTTTGCTTACAATAAAATTTTTCATTTTTTTTAAGAAAAAAAACATGTTTTTTTTTTTTAAAAAAAAAAAAGATTTTGCAGCTTCTTTGTTTGTGAGATATTGTTTTTTAGAATTAAAGTTAGATTTGATGTGCTATTTGATTTAAATAGTTGTTACTTTTGTTTTATTTCACAATAAATGTATATCCAAATTTTGAGATTTGATTCTCCTCAGCAGCTTCTATTTAGTGGGATACTTTAGTCCTCGATAAATCTTGATTAATATTTAAATATACTGTTGTATTATGAATATTATGTTTATTGTTGTCCCAAAGGCCTGTGTCACCATTCATGTTGTCCACGTGTGTAGTAATTAATGTTTGGTGTGGACCCACATCCTACTTGTCATTTTGTCTATATCTTAAAATGATATCCCATTGGTGAGAAATCCACACCAAATTCCACTAAAATTTTCATTGTCCAATTTTATAATTTTAGTTTTTATTTATTTATTATTATTATATAAAAATATTGTTATATTCTATTTTTCATATCTGTATTCCCGTTGTGCTCCTCAATTTCGTAACACATTATCAGCACGAGCTTCTGCCATTTTCTCCGCTAAAGGTAGGTCCTAAAGGTATGTGAATTTTTTCCTCTTCGTTATAATTAATAAATTAAATATTATTTTGCATATTTAGTACATATTAAATTTCTAATATAAATACAATATTTTGTGATAGGGGTGTTCAAAAAACCCGATGACCCAAAAAAATCGATCAACCCAACCCAACCCGTACGGTTTGGGTTGGGTTATCAACTCATTTGGGTTGATTTAGGTTCAAATAAATGAAAATTCTATGGGTTGGGTTGGTTCATCGGTTCACTTAATATAACCCAAACCAACACGAGTTTATTATTAACTTTAAAATATATATTTTTTTATTACTTATAACATAATTATTTATACACATATTGATTTTAATTTTATTTAATTCCAATATTCTTTGAATAATTTATTCTTCAACAACTCTTAAAAGTAGTTTTTTTTGCACTTTACAAAAAAAAATCTCACTATATAAATTGAAATTGAGTTGTTAATCTTAATTCAATATACGAAAATAATTAAATTTGATTTTTACATATTTATGTTTTGCTTCTTTTAAGAACAAAATTTTAAATAAATGACATGATTAACCTGAACTAACCCAACCCAAATACTTCATGATTGAATTGGGTTGGGTTCATTTTTTAATAAGGGTTATTTGGGTTGAAAAAATTTACAACCCGAACAATTAGGTTTGGTCTAAAAAGTCTTTCAACCCAACCCAACCCAACCCATGAACACCTCTATTTTGTGACAATGTTGCCATGACAAACCTTACAAAATTAGAATTCGCATCCCTTGACATTAATGGTAATAATTATTTATCATAGGTGCTCGATGTCGAAATTCACCTAAATGTTATGAACTTGGGAGAAACAATTAAAGAATAAAATAAGACATCCAGTCAGGACAAAGCAAAAGCTATAATTTTCCTTCGTCATCATCTCCACGAGGGATTGAAAATGGAATATCTTACAATAAAAGATCTCCGTATCTTGTGAAAAATTTTGAAAGAGAAGTATGATCATAAAAAAACAGTTATTCTTCCTAGAGCTCATTATGAGTGGATGCATTTGAGGCTAAAAATTTCAAATCAGTAAGTGACTTCAACTCATTATTTAAAATTAGTTCAAATTTGCTGTTATGCGGAGAGAAAATTATTGATGCTGATATGTTAAAGAAGACATTTTCTACATTTCATGTCTCAAATATGCTCCTGCAGCAACAATATCGAGAGAAAGGTTTTAAACAGTATTCTAAATTACTTTCATGTCTTCTCGTGACCGAACAAAATAACGAATTATTAATGAAAAATCATGAATCTCAACCAACCGAAATAACATCATTCCCTGAAGTGAATGCTATGAATTTTAATAATAATCGTGATCGAGGTTGTGGTCGCGGTCGAGGTCGTGACCGTGACAGAGGAAGAAATAATTATTATTTTCGTAGTGGTCGTTCTAATCATTTAAATTTCAAAAGAACCACACGAAAAGATGATCACAAAAGAAAGGCTCCACAAGATAAAAGTTCAAAGAGTGTTGAAAATAAATGCTTCCGATGCAGAATGATTGGGCATTGGTAACATGCATGTTATACGTCAAACACTTAGTTGACCTCTATCAAACCTCCCTGAAGGAAAAAGAGAAAAATATGGAAACAAATTTTGCATACCAAGATAATGACATATTTGACCCATCTCACATGACAAATTTGGATGTAGCGGACTTCTTTGAATCTCCTTAAGAGAAGATTGGCACAGTTGGTTACACATCAAGTGTTTCTTTTGACTTCGAGAATATCTAAACTTAATGTTGTTGTTTTCTTTTATCTATCTTCATGTTTTTTTCAGTAACTTTTGTATATTTTAGTGTTGTTTTTCTTATTGTATTTATTTTCTTTTAATGAAGAAACATGGATTATTTTCATATGTTGGGTGTTTAAAAAATGAGCAAAGAAGATCTATGTCTGGCAAAGAGTGCACACACACAATACTTACAAATAAAAAATACATTTCCAAATTGACAATGCCGAAAGCAAAAGTAAATACAATATCAGGTTCTACAAATTTGATCGAAGGTTTTGGAAAAACAAATATTATTTTACCTAGAGGAACAAAATTTACAATTGACAATGCAATGTTCTCTAGTCAATCAAAGAGAAATCTTCTAAGTTTTAAAGATATATGTTGCAATGGTTATGATATTGAGACTGATAATAAAGATAATGTGGAATATCTATATATCATATCCACTATCTCAAATGAAAAACGTATATTGGAAGAGTTGCCTTCTTTATCTTCTGGATTGTATTATACTCATATACGAGTAATTGAAACATATGCAACAATGAACCTGAAGTTCATGAATCTAGACATATTTACAATTTGGCATGACCGAATGGGTCATCCAAGATTTGTAATGATGAGGAGAATTATTGAGAATTCAAATAGATACCCATTAAAGAACCAGAAGATTATTCAATCTAATAAATTATCATGTGATGCTTGCTCTAAAAAAAATTGATAATTAGACCATTACCAGCTAAAGTATGGACTGAATCACATGCATTTTTAGAACGAATTCATGGTGATATATGTGAACCCATTAACCCACCAAGTGAACCATTTAGATAATTTATAGTATTAATAGATGCATCGAGCAAATGGTCACACATGTGCTTATTATCAAGTTGAAATCTTGCATTTGCAAGATTACTTGTTCAAATAATTAAGTTAAGAGCATAATTTCATGATTATATAATTAAGATCCTTCGTCTTGATAATGCGGGTGAATTTACTTCCCAAGCTTTTGATAATTATTGTATATCAATTGGGATAAGTGTTGAACATCTTGTAGCTCATGTTCATACACAAAATGGTTAAGCATAATCATTTATAAAATGTTTGCAACTAATTGCAAGACCATTACTTATGAGAGTTAAGATTCCTTTATTTGTATGGGGACATGATATTTTGCATGCAGCGTCACTTGTACACATTAGGCCAGTAGCTTATCATAAGTACTCATCATTAATATTAGTTTATGGTCATGAGCCAAATATTTCTCATTAATTATTAAATATCATGAGCCCCTGACGGGTGATGTATTTATTGCACGATTAGTTGATTGTCATTATAATGAGACAAATTTTTCAACATTAGGGGGAGAAATTAAAAAGTTAGAAAAAGAAATTACATGGAATGCATCATTATTATCTCATTTAGATCCCCATACAAATCAATGTGAACTTGAAGTTCAGAAAATAATTCATCTGCAAAATATAGCAAATCAATTACCAGATGCATTTATAGATGCAAAGAAAGTAATTAAGTCACATATACCAGCTGCAAATATTCCATAAAAAATTGATATCTCAACACAACAAGTTATCACTAATGAGTCTGGAACACACCAGTAGTGTGGTAGACCAGTGGGTTCCAAAGATAAAAATCCTCGAAAACGAAAAATAATTAATAATGAAAAAGACTTGGTTAAGGATGTAAATACCCATAAATAAATTCTCGACATGACTAGTGAGGAAGGTGAAATACCTAAAGATAATAATGAAATTTTAATAAACTATGTCATGACAGGCAAAAGATGGAATCAAACTAATGTAATTATTGACAACATTTTTGCGTATAATGTTGCTCTTGATATTATATTTGAAAATGAGGATCTTGAACCAAAATCTATTGAAGAATGTCGACATAGAAAAGATTGACTTCAGTGGAAAGAAGTAATCGAGACAGAATTAAAACTCACTTTCAAAACGTCAGGTTTTTGGACCAGTAGCCCAAACACCAGAAGGTGTTAAACCTTGGGATACAAATGGGTATTTGTGAGAAAAAGAAATGAAAATATGAGATCACATGATATAAAGCAAGACTAGTTGCACAAGGTTTTTTCACAAATACCTGATATTGATTTTGAGGAGATATATTTTCCGGTAGTGGATGCAATTACATTAAGATATTTAATTGGCTTGACTATGTATAAGAGTCTGAATATGCATCTTATGGATATAATCATAGCATATTTATATGGATCTCTTCATAATGATATTTATATGAGAATCCCATAAGTATTTAAGGTATCTGAAACTTATACATCAAATTCCCTGGAATGGTATTCAATAAAGTTACAGAGATCACTATATGGATTGAAATAATCAGGACAGATGTGATACAATCGCCTGAGTGGACATTTATTGAAAGAAGAATATCAAAATAATCCAATATGTCCATGTGTTTTTATAAATAAATCACAATCAGATTTGTTATTATAACTGTATATGTTGATGACTTGAATATAATTGGTACTCTTGAAAAGCTTTCAAAGACAATAGAACATCTTAAGAAAGAATTTGAGATGAAAGATCTCAGAAAAACAAGATTTTGCCTTAGTTTGCAAATTGAGCATTTAGCAGATGGAATATTTATTCATCAGACAACTTATATAGGAAAAATTTTGAAAAGATTTTATATGGACAAAGCACATCCATTAAATATTCCAATGGAAGTCCGTTCATTGGATATAAAGAAAGATATATTTCGACTTCGCAAAGATAATGAAGAATTTCTTGGTCCTGAATACCATATCTTAGTGCAATTAGTGCACTTATGTATCTTGCTAATAATACAAGACCAAATATTGAATTTTTAGTAAATTTATTAGCTAGATATAATTCTTCTCCTACAAAAAGACATTCGAATGGGATCAAGCATATACTCTGTTATCTTCGAGGAACAATCCATATGGGTTTGTTTTATTCAAATAAATCAAAATTTGATCTAGTTGGTTATGTAGATTTTGGATATTTATCTTATCCACACAAAGCTAGATCTCAAATAGGTTATCTGTTTACATGTGGAGGAACTATTATATCATGACGATCGGTGAAACAGACTATGACGGTCACTTCCTCAAATCATTCTGAAATTCTTGCAATTCAGAGGCTAGTCGATAATGTGTATGGCTAAGGTCAATGACTCAACACTTTCGTGAAACGTGTGGCTTATCTTCTACTAAAAATCTTCCAATAATATTATACGAAGACAACACAGCTTGCATAGCCCAAATCAAAGGAGGATATATTAAAGGAGATAGAACAAAACATATATCACTGAAGCTTTTCTACACTCATGATCTTGAAGAAAATGGCAACATCATTGTACAACAAATTTGTTCGAAGGATAACTTGGCATAATTATTTACAAAGGCATTACCAATCGCAACTTTTGAAAAATTGGTGCATAACATTGGAAAGTGGCGTCTCGGAGATTTTAAGTGATGTTTTCATGAGGCAGAGTAAATATATTGCATTTTTTTAGAAGTATGTATTATATTAAATATGTACTATTTTTCCTTCACTAGGGTTTTTTCCCCTTGGGGTTTCCCTAGTAAGGTTTTAACGAGGTTATATATATATATATGGACATCTAGAAATAGATGTCCATTGCTTAGTGTCCCAAAAGCCATGTGTCACCATTCATGTTGTGCATGTGCCTTGTAGTAATTCATGTTTGGTGTCCATGTAAGTCCACATCCTACTTGCCATTTTACCTATAAATAGTGGCCTTTGATGGATCTTAAAATGATACACCCATTGGTGAGAAATCCACACCAAATTCCACTAAAAATTTCATTGTCCGATTTTATAATTTTAGTTTTTATTTATTTATTTATTATAATATTATTATATTATATTTTTCATATCCGTATTCATGTTGTGCTCCTCAATTTCATAACAGTTTGGCCATCTATCAAATACAAAAGTCACTTGATCATATTTTAAAATAAACATTTAAATTTAATGAGCTCTTCCTATCTAATTGAACCCGGAGTTGGTGCAATTATTTAATCAAGTATCCTAACTCAGATTGATCATTGATAATAAATCCAATTTATTATTAATAGCCAAATGAAATAATTTAATTTAAAAAAATTAAGAATCAACCTTGTTTAATTTTCTTCTTGTTTTACTATTAAGGTGATGAGCTAGTAAGTGATTGATCTAAAAAAGTATATGCTTTTACCATCTAGTTAGTACTTTTCTTTAGTAAAAGTAGCAGTTTATGTGATATTTTGACTCCAAGATGTCCTAAATTTGATAAAATGAGAAATCACATGTCTTTGAACTGTCTAAAGTGTGTTTTTAGTAATTTCGGCTGATTATATGTGCTTTTAGATTGACTTTTTTTTTTTAGATTTGCACCCAATCAATTACGGTTGCTATTCCTCGGTCAAAACTATTATTCAACGCCTAAAATGATGGCTAAACATCCAAAGCTTGATTTTAGGTCATTCCTCGACCACCTTGGCCTATATAAAGGAGGAGAAGCCTCCCATTTCAAGCATCAATTCTCCTACAACTCTCCATCGATGACCCATCCATAAAATTTATCCATCCTTGGACGACTTCTCACCGTCCTAGTCAGCAAACTCAAGAATGAAAGTTTCTCTATGGGGTTTACTTTAGGTCATTCTCATCCCGTGAAGACGTGCGATGAGAGAGGATTCGTCCTTAGAAAAAGAGAATCACCCTAGAGAAATACTAGGAAAGTGGGGATTTGCCTCAAGGCATCTTAGAGTTGTATTTCCAACATTATTTAATTTATTTTCTTAGAAGTTTCTATTTTCGTTATTTACTGAATATCTTATTCTAGTCATGATTTCTGATTTAATGAAGTTCATTCTTTTATCATTAGTCATGAGTTAAATTCTCTAAGGGGTTAAGTTATGTGGATACCCTAGTATTTTATGGCTTGAGCAATGCTTATGTTTCATACCTGTTTGACCTATGCATTTCCTTTATTGAGTTTATTAAGGCCGAGAGGAAGGAAAAATTGGAGAAAGAAGCCAAGAGAGATAACCCACTGAAGATTCCTGTTTCGGTGAGGAAGACTACTCTTCCACCACCATTTAATGAGTTGCACTAGCCCTGGAGTATTCTATTTCTCCACTTCTAATGAAGATGATGATAATAGAGTTCTCAAAGTTTATAAGGGAATTCTCAATTCTCTTTTATTACTTTAGTATCTTTTTGCATAGTTCTTTTCTTTGTTTTTATTTTTAGGTTAAAGGTAGGTAGATTTAAAGTTCTTTCATTTGGAAGTCTGGAAAAATAAAATCAAACAAATATTGTTGATCATGTAAGTAAATGAGCATGCTAGTCTTTTGTTCTGAAAGTAGTCCTTGATGATGATAATTAGAGCATATCTCATTCTAGCATGCCTTACTGTTGAGCCTAAAGCGTACAAAACCAAGAGCATCATTGTCTTTATGTGCAAAACCTCCTTAGGCTAGTCTTCTGCATGTTCACACATTCTAGTATCTTAGGAGAACCTAGCCCTTATGTTTTGCAATTAAGCCAATGTAACTACCTAGTTTTTGTACCGTTTCTCATACTTTAGTCAATGAAGACATTGCTTCCTTTAAGTTTGAGGGGAGAGCTTATACACTTCTTTTGGGATTTTTTTAGGTTGATGCCCTAAATCTCGTAAGGTTTTATAGAATGTAATTGTATTGTACAAATATTTTATTTATTTAATAAAATATGACCATTTTATTTGACATTTAGTAACATTAAACCCACAAACCAATAAACTAACAAACAAAGTTATCATCTGTAGCTTAAACATATATGTAGAGACATATAGGTGGATCATGTTTAAGTGATAACCTAAACGGTCAGTAGTAGATGGATAAAGTTGGATACCTAATCTTGGTGACATTACAAGTATGGCCCGCTTTGTAAATGTTACAATTGTTGTAAAGTGCTACAAATGACCTTATCTTGATCATTCATGTGGAGACATGTGAGTGGGTATATTCTATACAGAGGAGTTTGTATAAGACCGGACCATGAAATGACTAGTCTCATTATATAACACCATTCATAATAGAGACTTACATTCACCAGGATGACCACAGGTGACATGACTTGAATTTTGAGTGATTTGTGAACTCTTGTCTATGAAGGTGGTCATTTGATTTGTATGGATGAGAGTGGCCAGATCGTCAACTCAACAAGCCTACCATTTTGAAGATTCGTCTGATTGGGGAGTGATAACGGGCAGAAATGAATGTTATTACAGTGCTAAGTTATTAAACAATACAGGTTTGCGTTGATAAAATATATAAGATTGCGTCAAAAAAGCATTAAGTTTATAACATTGCAGTCGCATGCGTTCATCGCATAAAAACAGTTAACTTTTATATTTTTGTGTAGAATATGCGTTAATGCAAAGCGTAAAATGCGATCACAAGAAGGCAAGAAGGTTGCGGTGATTACTGCAACTTGGTGGGTGCATCTAGGTGAAAATCATAATAAATCACAATGGGACAGAAAGCTGATGACAGTCGATTCCGAATTAAGTTGACAGAAAACTTGTTGCACAACGTATTTCCATCACCGAAATTCATTTCACGTATCAAGTTTTTGGCACTATTACCAGGGATCGAACCCGAGTCACCCTCGTGACAGGTAGGAATACTCACCATTATACTACAACACGACTACACAAGACGGAAATCACTCCTTTGCTACATAAGACGGAATTCACTCATTTTCCAATGTCGGGGAAGTAGATAAATTGCTCCCTTAAGGGCTGATTCTAGGGCTTGAACAATGTGGCGCCACACCCTCTCTTGGTCCGAGAGGGGTTTGGCCATTGTTGTGTTGGATTTTATGTCCTAAAACTCATGGTTTGTAAACAATAATCTTATTCTAAAAATTCAATAAGTTGTTATTGAATATATGAATTGCTTATTTCGTTTTAGAAATAAATCCAATAAACTAAAAGATCCATGACTATTATATGAGTACTTGAACTTTATGTGGAGAATAAAAATGGATCAGGTTTGAGTAATAGTCAAAATGATCTATAGTATATGAATAAGGTTGGGTGCCTTATTCTGGTAACACTATCGGATACGACCCACTCTGTAGTTGTTATAAGGAATTATAAAGTGCTACAGACGAAATGACCTAATTCGTACATGTGATGACATGAGAAGTAGAGGCGTCCTGTGCAATGAGTTTGCACAAGATTGGACCACGAAATAAGTCACTCTTACTTTATAACGTTGTTTACTCTTTAAGACTGACTATTTCAAAATGGTGACCTAGGTAACTTAATCCAGAGCTTACTATAAACTCATGTTTATTCAGAATTATCCTTAGATTTTCATAAGTGAGGGTTAGCTCAATAGCGCCGGCTCAATAAGCCTCCCATTTCAAGGGTAAGATCGGGTAGATAGCTGGGGACATAGAGTACAAGATAGAATTCACTCCTACCCGCTTTCAGAGATAGTAGAGAGGTTGTTCCCTTAAATGTTGATTCCAGGTCTTGAACAAGGGGCCCCACCCTCTCCTTGGCTCGAGAGAGACTCGGTTTGATGATCAGATCACAAAGTTGTTCATTAGAGGATTAGTGGGACTTAAGGAACAAGAGGTAATCTCGGATGTAAAACAGCCTTTTGACCTAATCGTTATTATGAACAACCTGTGAAGTGTTAACTTACTAATCATGATTATATCGAATGGACACAATATATCTACAGTGAAGGGAGTGCAACTACGGGCTTTAATGGAGTGACTCAATAGTTAATGAATGGGGGTTAATTCAGTATACAGAGTTTAACCAATTAGTCTCGGATCATTGGGGCCCATGATTAGGTCCACTAGGTCTCCCTACTAGCTCACAAACGGATTAGCCTTAGAGTAGTGTGATAAGTTGATTTGAAATGTTCAAATTAGAATTAAACGAAATTGAAGAATCGATTAATATTTAAATATGACTTAAATATTAAATTCATGAATAAAAATTCATGGTAATGAAATCGGTGACGAATTAATAGAATGTATGATATTAAATTAATAAAATTGTTTAATTAATTTATTAATTTTATTAGAAATTTGAATTAATTTTGTAAAATTAATAAAATTTTCAATTTTTTAATCAAAATGTTTTTTTAATTTTGGAAATCAAAATAAAAGAAGAAAATTGGAAATGGAAAAATGAGGTTTTCCCACTTTAGGTGCAAGCACCTTAGTCACTAAACCACCAAGTTTTCAGTTCAAATTCACAAGCATGAGCTATGATTCATGCAAGGTTGTTAGTTGCATGAAAGTCATGTAATATAGAGTTGGAATTTGGAGTGGAATGTGTAGGATTGTATCAATTGCAGCGGAAGTACAAGGATCATCTAAGCATTCAAATTCACTAATTTTGGCATAATATAAAGCATGTTTCTGCAGAAAAATGGGTTCCAAGACATACCTCTTGTAGAACTTCTTCAAAGCTTCTTCTCCAGCTGCAATCTTCTCCATATCTTGTTGTAGACCACCTCAAGATTTTCCCTACTATTCTCTTGTTGCTCTAGATTGAGTTGTGAGACTCAAAACAAGCTTGAATCAAGGGATGAAGGAGAAAAGCTCACTGCAGCAACCATTGTTGAAGAACCATTCTTCAAACTAAATTTTCTCTCAAAATTTTATAGATTGCATGTCCGATTTTCACTCCAATCTTCTCATTATATTGTAGATCAACATGCAAAGAGAAGAGCTGCATGAGTTGCAACTCATGCTTCGAGAAGACAAGGCAAAATGGTTGCTTCATGTGTGAGCTAGTTAAATGATGGATAATGGAAAAACTCATTTTTCCATTTGTGTTTTAGTTTTCTTTTCCTTTTTCAATTTTATCCAAAAATCAAATTTTGATTTAAAAATCCATTTTATTTTTAAAATGAAAAATTAATTGATTTCATAAATTAATTATTAAATAAAACTTAATTAATTTAATATCAAATATTAAATTAATTTTAACACATATCCATCTTTATATATTTAAACCATATTTAAATATATAAATTCTCCTATTCTGTTTAATTCTAAATTAAACATATAATTTTATCTCATATAATTACTAATTCCCTTCATTCTAATTTGAACGTTTCAAATTAACTTATCACGCTATTCTAGAGCTAGTCTGTTACGAGCTAGTAGGGGGATCTCGCGGACCTACAGATCATGGGCTTCAACGATCCGAGATTAATTGGCTAAACTCATTAGACCAAATTAATCCTCATTCGTTAACTAATGGGTTATTCCACTAAAGCCCATAGTTGCACTCCCCTCATTGTAGATATATTATGTCCACATGATTTAACCATAATCAACAAGTCGACCCTTCACAGGTTGTTCGTAATAACGGTTGGGTCAAATATCTGTTTTACCCCTGAGATTACGTCTTATTCCTCAAGTCCCTACTGATCCTCTAATGAACAACTGGTTTGTGATCCAATCACCAAACCAAACTCTCTCAGCCCAGTGAGAGGGTGGGGTCCCTTATTCAAAACTTGGATTCAGTACTTGAGAGAACAACCTTTCTTCTACCCTTAAATCGGGTAGGCATGAACTCCATCTTACATCCTATATTCCCAGCTATCTATCCAGTCTTACCTCTGAAATGGAGTTTTATTGTGCTGGCGCTGTTGAGCCAACCCTTAACTATGCAAATCTAAGAGCAATCCCAAATAAACAGGAGTTCATAGTTAACTCAGGATTAAGATTGAGTTACCTAGGTCATCTAGGTGAAATAGTCAGTCTTAAATGGTAAACAACGTTATAAAGTAAGATGACTTATTTCTTGGTCCTGATCTTATGAAACTCATTGCATAGGACGCCCCCACTTCTCATGTCATAACATGTACGAATTAGGATCACATCGTATATAGCACTTTACAACTCTTTGTAACAACTACAGAGTAGGCCGCATCCAATGGTGTTACCAGAATAAGATACCCAACTTCATTCATGTACCATAGATCATTTTGACTATTTATTCGAACCCGATCCAGTCTTATGTCTCCACATAAAGTTCAAGTACTTATACAATAGTCATGGTTCTTAGTTTATTGGATTTAGACTTTAAACAATTTATGAGATCAATAACAAGTATATTGATAAAATGTTTATCATTTTACAAACTGCGAGTTTTAGGACATAAAACCCAATAGAATGGGCAAAGCAATCGTTGCTGAATGCTAAGAATTTGTGTTTGAAGAAGTGTTCTTCACACTGTGTAAAACCAGTAATCTCCTCTCCAATTCCCTTTGATTCAATCTTGTTTTGAGTCCCACAACTCAATCTAAGGCTCCAAGAGAATAGTAAGGAAGACCTTGTGGTGGTTCACAACCAAAAAAGAAGGAGATTGCTGCTAAAGATCGTGATTCAAGAGGTACTTCAAAGGTTAATGTTGAAACTCTGTTTTTAGTTTATGAACATGCTGAATTTGAAGCCAAAATTAATGAATTAGAATGCTTATGATCCTGTTTAGCTTCCGCTGCTTGCTTCCTGAATCCAACATGTTGGACTATGACTTATTATTCATTAGAGGGATTAGTGGTACTTAAGGAGTTAGATGTAGGGGTAAAACGGTAATTTTGGCCCAGTTGTACTTATGAGTAATTTATGAAGGGTCATCACACTGCTGACTGGTTATATATCCAATGGACATAGAAATATATTTGTAGTGCGAAGAGTGCAGCTGTCGGTCTTTAGTGAAGTGCCCGACAATTAATGAATGTTGAATAATTTAATTAAAGAGTTTAATTAATTATTAGAGTACCATTGGAGCTTAAATTTACAGATCCATAAGGTCCCCTCTGTAGCTAGCTCAATAGGGATTAAATGAGAATAAATTTTGGATTAATTTGATATGTTCAAATTAATTGAGGGAATTAATTATATGTGACATAATTAATTTTAATTTAATTATACATGACATAATTACTATATTGTATTTGATACATTACAATATAAAGTTTATTTGAGAGGAAATAAATATTTGAATATGATTCAAATATTTATTATGTGAATTGGATTCATATAATTAAATTTAATATAAATGCGATTTATATTCAATACGTTAATGAGAGAATTAAACTATTATATTATATTAGATACAATATTAAACTATAGGTTACATATGATATCACATATAGTTTAATACGTATATTATATGATAAAGTGATTATCATATAAATATAAATTAATATTTTATTAAAAAATTAATTAATTTGTTTCATTTTTTAAATTATTTTTGGGAGGAAGTTATAAATCCCTCTCCCCTTTTTCTCTCTACAGCGTACTTGAGTGTGAGTGGTGTAAGGAGTTGTTATCATCTTCTTCCATTGAGTTTGACAATACAGGACATACATAATTATTTCTGAGAAAATTTCTCAAGTTCTTTGTTCTTCCCCTCTTCCTCTCTTAAACTTTTTCCCTCTCTTCCAAAGTTCTAAGAGCCCACAACTCCTTAGTGATTCGCATCCCATTAGAGAATACAGGAGGCTCTTTTCGTGGTGGTGATCATTTGGATCAAGTTTTTTAATGACAGATTCAGAGAAGGGAAATTCGTGAAGAATGTTTCTTCAAGGGTAAGTCTTTTCTCACCCTAATTCCTTTTCCATTTATATTTGCATGCTGCAAATTTATTATTATGCATAACCTTTGTATTCTGTAATTTTGATTCTATAAAAATAAATTTGGATCAATCTCTACGCTTTCGCTCAAGGACCTTCAAAGTTTCCTTTAGAATTTATATCCTAAATCTCGTAGTATGTATGAATTTGTAATCAAATTATTGAATAAATAAAGTATTATTTATTTGAAATAAATAAAATTTATTTATTTGAAATAAATAAAATTTATTTATTATTTGCATAACCCAAATCTAATAAACTAAGATCTGAGGTTATCCTAATGTAACTTGAACTGTATGTGATTGACATATAAGTGGATCGTGTTCAAGGAATAACCTAAGAGATATACAGTATATGGATAAGGTTGGGTGCCTTATTCTGGTAACACTATGGATAAGGTCCAATTTGTAAATGTTACAAATGTTATAAGTTTTACAAATCATTTGATCCAAAATTATTTATGTGGTGATATAAGTGGGGGTATCCTATACAATGAGTCTATATAAGACCGAACGACGAAATATATAATCACTCTGTGTTACACCATTAACTGAAGAGATTAATATTTCAATCGATAACCATATAACTCGATCTCAATTATAAGTGCGTTATGAACTCCTACTCATGACGGTCGTTCTTTCATTTGTATGGGTGAGAGTTGTCTTAACTACCGACTCAATATGCTTTCCATTTTGGGGACGATACCGAGAGGGAGCTGGGAACATAGATTCACAATAGGAAATTCACTCATTCTCAACTTTAGAAAAAGTAGATAGGTTTCTCTCTTAAGTGTTGAGTCTGGAACTTGAACAATGAAGCCGCTGTTGGGGTTGATGCCCTAAATCTCGTAGGGTTCTATAGTTTATAAATATATCGAACAAACGCGTTGTTTATTTAATAAAATATATGATATTTTATTCAAACTCGTTGTCTATTTAATAAAATATATGATATTTTAGTTGCATTAACCAGAAACCAATAAACTAACATCCAAGGTTATCTGGTAACTTAAACATATATGTAGAGACATACTGGTGGATCATGTTTAAGTGATAACCTAAATGGTCATTAGTAGATGGATAAAGCTAGGTACCTTATCCTGGTGACACTACGAGTATGGCTCGCTTTGTAGGTGTTACAATTGTTGTAAAGTCCTATAGATGATATGATTCTAATCATTCATGTACAGACATGTGAGTGGGGATATTCTATACAAATGAGTTTGTATAGAACCAGACCACGAAATGTTTAGTCTCATTATATAGCACCGTTCATAAAGAGACTTATATTTCACTAGGATGACCATAGGTAACATGACCTGAATCCTGAGTGAGTTGTAAACTCCTGCCTATAGGGGGTCCTTTGATTTGTATGGGTGGGAGTGGCCAGATTGTCGACTCAACATGCCTACCATTTTGGGGATTCATCTGATTGGAGAGTTGGGAATACACCTACTCAAGAAGTAATTCACTTCTTCCCGGAGGTAAGGGTAAGTAGATAAATTGCAACTTTAAGAGCATTCCAGGACTTAAACAATATGGCACCACACTCTCTCCTGGTCCAAGAGGGGTTTAGATCATAGTATTAGAGAGATCAGTGGTACTTAAGGAGTTAGATGTAATTATAGGGGTAAAATGATAATTTTGACCAAGCTATACTTACGAGCAATTTGTGAAGGGTCATCATACTATCGATTGATTATATCTAATTGACACAAAAATATATCTGTAGTGCGAATAGTGCAACTATTGGTCTTTAGTGGAGTGTCCGACAGTTAACATATAGTGAGTAATTTAATTAAAGAGTTTGATTAATTATTCATGTACCATTGGAGCTTCAAGCTACAAGTCCATGACGTCCTCTTGGTAGCTCAATAAGATTAAATGAGAATTAGTTTTTGGATTAATTTAAATTGTTCAAATTAATAGAGAGATTTAATTATATATGATATAATTAAGTTATTTTAATTATATGTGATATAATTATTATAATGTATTTGATACATTATAGCTTAATTGAGAGGAAATAAATATTTGAATATGATTCAAATATTATTAATATGAATTGGATTCATAATTGTTAAATTTAATATAAATATGATTTATATTAAATATCATATAGAGAAAATAAACTATAGGTTGTATTGTATATGATACAATATTAAAAACTATGGACATATTATATTTAATATAACATATAATTTAATATAAATAATATGATAAATTAGTTATCATATTTATATTTATATAATTAAATGTCATTTTTTTAATTTTAAATAAAAATGAGGGAGGGAGTCTTTTCTCTCCACCCACATAAGTGGATGGTCGTCGCATTTGGCTTTTGAAAGACAGAAGAGAGTTTACTCCTCATAGATCATCTGGTTGATCAAAAAATATAGTGTGAGAAAGACAGAGTTGTTCTGCAAGTTTTTGGACTATTGGTGAACGATCTCCAAACTTCTTCCTCTCCACTCGTCTAATTTCCCCATTCCAAAATAGTCAGAGCCCACCACTCCATGGTGCTCTGCTTGAGAGTACCGAGGAAGCCTTCGTGGTAGTGTTCGGATCTTGATTAAGGGATACTTGAAGAAAGTCTTCAAAGGTAAGAGTTTCTGAAACCTTAAGTTTTTTCTTTTGTTAAAGCATGTTGTAATTTATGTAAATGCATATCTTGTTCTTAATTTATTGTAAAACTTACATTCAATGAAAAATAAGAATTGGAACAATCTTTTTTCCACTCAAGGTTCTCTTCTTTTTGAGTTCCTTTAGCCCCACCTAAAAAACTTCACAAAATGACCCAAAACCAAAAACTTTTCTTGCAATGGCCTCTTCCTAAAAACTTTTCTACCATTGACCTTTTGCCCATGTGAAATTCCAAAATTACCCCTAATCTTAAAAAGCCTTTAGATCGTTTGGTATCCGCGTGCCTCTACAAATACTTTACAACGATAGGTCTCTTCATTTCCTTCATTTATTTTTTAAAGCATTTCTCTTTGAAGAATTTTATCTCAAATTTGCTCCCATTATCTCTTCGAACTTCAGCCAAGCACTCCTCGCAGGTTTCTCGTCGGTCGTCTCTGAAGGAAAAACCATTGAAGGTTTACGCAGCGGAATACGAGGATCGGTCCCAATTTTCATTTTACACAGAACTTACAAATATTACAGAGTTAAAAGAGAAGCATTATGCATTAAAATTTAACCTACAACATGCTTTTCTAATTAGATAGAAGAGAGAATAAAAAACTTTACCTCTAAAGAAACCTTTTCTTCACGTAATCCCTCGAACAAAGTCACGAACGGATCTTCCAAACGCAAATCCCAATTAAGCCACCACAAAAAAGGAGCCTCTTGTATTCTTCTTAGGGTTTGAGAATTTACAGGAGGTGTAGGCTTTGCCTTAGATTTGTAGAGGGAAAGAGAAGATTGAAAGAGGGAAGAGAAGAACCCTTCTTTTTTGTATTCTTTTTGGCAATGAGTTTTTTAGAGAACCAAATATCATATCCACATTCTGTCGAATAAGATAACTCACTCTTTGTACATAAAAAGATGAGAGAAAAATAGGGGGAGGGAGTTAACTCCCTCCCTTTAATGAAATTAAAAATAATTAAATTAAATTAATAATAATATATAATAACTACTTTATTATATATATGTATATTATATATTATATCATATATAACATATAACCTATAGTTTTATATTGTACCGAATACAGTAACCTATAGTTTTATTTTCTCTCATTAATGCATAACATTTAATATAAATCATAATTATATTAAATTCAATTATGAATCTCATTCACATCATTAGTATTTGAATCATATTCAAATATTTAATTCCTCTCAACTAAATTATGGTATTTAATATAAATCATATTTATATTAAATTTAATTACTTGAATCCCATTCATATAATTAGTTTTTGAATCATATTCAAATTCCTCTCATATTACCTTATATCATAATGTATCAAATACATTATATTAATTATATCATATATAATTAATTCCCTCAATTAATTTGAACACTTCAAATTAATCCAAAAATAATTCTCAATTAAATCCATGTTGAGCTACAGAGGGGACCTTATGGACCTGTAGATTGAAGCTCTAACGGTACTTAGATAATTAATTAAACTTTTTAAATAAATAACCCAACATCCATTAACTGCCAGTCATTACACTAAAAACCGACAGCTGCATTCTTCACACTACAAATATATTTCTGTATCCATTGAATTTAACCTATCAACAGTGCGATGACCCTTCACAAATTGCTCATAAGTACAATTGGGCTAAAATTACCGTTTTGCCCTTGTAGTTACATCTAACTCCTTAAGTACTACTGATCCCTCTAATGAATAATAAGTCATAGTCCAACTATGACCAAGTCTCTCTCAGGCCAGGAGAGGGTGTGGCCACTATGTTCAAGCCCCAGAATTAGCCTTTAATTGAGCAATTTATCTACTTGCCTCTGCATTGGGGAATGAGTGAATTTCGTCTCATGTAGTTGTATTCCCAGCTCCCCAGTCAAACAAATCCCCAAAATGATAGGCTTATTGAGTTGGCAATCTGGTCATTCTCACCCATACAAATCAAAGAACCACCTTCATGAGTAGGAGTTCACAATTCACTTAGGATTCAGGTCATGTCACCTATAGTCATCCTAGTGAAATGTAAGTCTCTATTATTAACGGTGTTATATAAAGAGACTAATCATTTCATGGTCCGGTCTTATACAAACTCTTTGTATAAGATACCCCTACTCATTTGTCTCTACATGAATGATTAGGATCAGATCATTTGTAGCACTTTACAACACTTGTAATACCTACAAAGCGGGTCATATCCGTAGTGTCACCAGGATAAGGTACCCAACCTTATCCATCTACTACAGACCATTTAGATTATTATTTAAAAAAAATCCACTCGTATATCTCAACATACTTGTTTAAATTACATAAAATAACGTAGGATCTTAGTTTATTGGATTGAGTATATGCTTATAAAATAACACTTATTTTATTAACAATAATATGTTTTTATAAAGTTTACAAACTACGAGATTACAAGGAGATTTAGGACACCAATCCCAATAGTCTCTACGCACTTGCCATCGCGGTCAAAATCTGAAAGGGATGAGACTTTTCTCCTTGAAGAATGCATGTTGATATTCAAGGTTTGACTATCTTTTGGGGTTTAATCGCGTATTGGTTCATAATTGATCGTTAAGAGAATACTAAGCGATCGAATAGAGAATACTAAGTGGTGTTTAAAGAATAGTAAGCGAGCGTTTAGATCTTACTAAGCGATCGGATAGAGATTACTAAGCGATTGAATAGAAAATACTAAGCGATCGTTTAGATATTTATTGTGTGATCATTTAGGCTTATATCATGCGATCGTTTAGGTTTATATTGTATGATCGTTTAACTAACTGTTACACGATCATTTAGATATTTATTGTGTGATCGTTTAGGTTAATATCTGCGATCGTTTAGCTATCTGTTATGTGATCGCTTAGCTAATTGTTACGCGATTGTTTAGATATTTATTGTGTGATCGTTTAGCTATTTATTATGCGATCGTTTAGCTAACTGTTACGCAATCGTTTAGATATTTATCATGTGATCTTTTAGGTTTATATCGTGCGATTGTTTAGCAATCTGTTATGCGATCATTTAGCTAACTGTTATGCGATCGTTGAGATATTTGTTATGCAATCATTGAGATATCTATTATGCAATCGTTTAATTTTGGTTATGAGATTGTTTACTAAGTTTCGTAATGTACACGCTTGTCAGATTGGTAAGATGGGCGTCTCTATTGAAAAATATTTCCCTACTACAATCTCTTGCCAAGTCTACAAAACTGCCTCTGTGATTAAGAATAGATGAGACTGTATAGGAAAACTGCCTTTGGTCCACTAATGGATCTAGATCCTATTGTTAATGGATAATTTTTGCACCACTTTCTGTTAAAGGAGGTAGTGGATGCGAACCCAGACGTTATATCATTCAACATTCTAGGGAAGAAGGTAATGTTCTCCCAAGACAATTTTAACTTGATAACTGGGTTGTGGCTAACTAGGAAAATAGTAGAAAGAGAAACAAGTGGTGAAAGACTGAGATAACTCATTCTTGGATCGAAGGACCCAAATGAAAAGGATAGTTCTTACAAGGATGTGGAGATCGCATTCGAGAAGTTCAATTTTACTAATGACGAAGATGTTATTAAGGTTGTATTGGCAATATTCATTGAAATGATGATGATTGGAATAAACAAGAAAACCCAATTGGATGTGAATATATTTGGGGTCGATGACCATGAAGTTTTTGTACATTACAACTGGTCCTCTCTCTTTTATAAACGTACATTGAATAGCTTGAAGACTATCATGCGCGGGAAAAGGAGGCATATGATTCAAAGAAAGCAGAAAATGATCATGCCTCATATTACTGTATAAAGGGATTCACACTTGCATTCCAGGTATGTACTTTTGTTTCTAATTCACTTTAATATACATTGAATTTGTGTGTTATATAGGTGTAACAAAGTTTCCATATCGTAGGTTTGGGTATGAAATTTTATCCACATCAAGTAAGTTTATAGCCACCAAAGTTAGCAAGGTTGCGATTCCTAAAATTCTTAGATGGACTTGTTCTCGTGTTCCATCTTACCAATCATTAAGAAATAAAGTTTTTCAACCAAAAAAAAGTAAGTAACTGATCGCTTCTGACTTGCTCATTTGTTTATAGTTTCATGCATTTTGACTTGCTCAATTTTTTATGTATAGGTTATTGTTGTGTCAAGATTTGTACCTAGCGTAGAGGAGATAAGGTACAAGGAGGACCGACTGGAATGACTTAATGTGGTTCATGTTGTTAGAAAAAGAAGGATTGAAAGGGTTGAACACTCCATCGACACTCACAAGTCCTCTAGAGGGCACGAAGAACATGAACCCCATGTAGATCAGCCTGTAAATGTGCAACGTTTAGAGTCAGAACCACGTATGCCAGTTCAGACTAACCCCCTAAAGGGTAAGAGGCAGCAGAAATCCTCACGACACCGTCATTCCAAATCCTACAAGGTTCTTAGGGAGGAAATTAAAGAAGTTCACAAAGATTTGGGGAACTTGACTACCATGGTTCGTCAGATGGGAGATACATTTACTGTCCAATATCATCAAATGGGCCAACAACTGAATGAAATAAAGATGATAGTCCATCGTCTGAATGAGGTATGTATTTATGTACAATCGTATAGATATTCTCAGATAATAATGATTGTTTACATTTTCTAATTATTTAGATAATCTAATGATCATTTATATTTTCTAAACGATTATTTACATATTCTTAAATGATAGTTTAGAAAATATAGACAATCTTTAAGATTACTAAACGATCATTTACATATTCTTAAATGATCGTTTAGAAAATATAGACGATCTTTAAGATTAATATTTTCTAAACGATCATTTACGTATTCTTAAATGATCATTTAGAAAATATAGACGATCATTTAGGATTATTAAACAATCGTTTAGATAATCTAAACGATTGCTTATATTTTCTAAACGATCATTTACTTAAATTATCGTTTAGAAAATATAGATGATCGTTTAAGATTATTAAATGATTGTTTAGATAGTCTTAACGATCATTTGGATTTTCTAAACGATCGTTTAGATAGTCTTAAATGATCACTTAGAAAAGATAGACAATCATTTAAAATTATTAAAAGATCGTTTAGATAGTCTTAAATGATCGTTTGGATTTTCTAATAATAGTCTTAAAAATTATTCAATGATCATTTGGATTTTTGTTTGATTTCTTTAGGATAGTAATAATATAAGGACTCGTCATGATGAGAGGGACGATAATGCGGGGATTTCTCGTCATGATAATAATGGCGATGGTAACAATACCCACAAAGAACATGGAGAAGATCCTCCTCAGACCAGTGCACATGAACATGTCAATGAATAGCTAATGGAAGATTCAACTGTCAATGAACAACCAGTTCATCAGACCGCTGATGAAATACATGAACTCCTCACTCAAGCGTTCAATCTTGGGGGCCATTTTGATTCGAATTCAGCTAAGTTTTGAAAACTTCAACTCAAAAGGATGCCACTGAAGTCAAGGTAAGGCTATTGCATGAATTAGTTATCTTAAGATTATATTGTCACTGGTTTATAATTTAAATGTAGGATAGAAACGACTGCGAGTGCCAAAAATGGAAAAAATCAACAAGTTCATACCTGAGGATGTGAAAAGAGGGAAAATGGGAGATTCTCTTTCTAGTGATCCTCAACCCCTTCATTCAAGTGATACTTAACCACCTCATTCACCTTCAAAATCTTTTCACTCCTAATCTTAAGAAGTTCAACCACCTGTAATGTGATTGAAACCGACCACTGGTGTTATCAATCCCAACCCCTTGGTCCCTGTACCTGACTTCCCCATAAGGACTGTTACTTTCTATGACCCATGCTTCCCAGTCCCAAATGTTTGGTGGAATGCATACAAAAAATGGAAAAGCTATCCTAAAACCAAAAAAAAAAAGAAAAAAAAAAGGAGTGGGCAGTAGTATATACCTTTAGGACCAAGGATTTCTTCAAAACACTTGAGTAGAACACATGGGCGCTTAGAGACGTGAGTATTTTTATTAATTTAGGAAATTATATACAATCTCTAAGATAATTCTACATGGTCATTTACAATTTACAGTATTTAGAATTATATTTTTCTTTGTTGGACAAGACTATGGATCTCCAATTGATGCACGTGCATCAGAAGTTGCACTCAAAACTTGACTTATGGAAGTATCGATCACAGTGGTTGATTCGAGCTTCACGATAAGGAAATTTCACATATTTTTTTAAACGACTCTTCACTCAACCATGTATTTACATCTTGCCTTTCCCAGGGTGCTTTGATTGAGCCAAAGTAATTACTTCTAAGATCTGGTCAGAATGTCTTGAAATGGAAGATGGCAAAGTGGCAGGCTAGTTAGATCATGAAGCAGACATGAGGTTTTGGGTGGACTCTCACTTCTTTACTAACTACGTGCTTGGACAATATAAAGAATACAAGTCAGTTTGGAGGGATGTTGACTTTGTATTTGGGCCAATCAATATCAAACAACATAGGCTTATGCTTGTCATAGATCGGGAAAGGTGCACAATCTTTATATTTAACTCCATGCCAAACTACATCGGTAGCGACTAGTTGATGGTTATCTTCAGCTCGTGGCCAAAGCAATACCTTTGATGTTGATTTCTGGCTAATTTGACATTCAACATATGAGGTTCAAGTACGGGCAATGGGAAGTGAAGAGATTGAAGGTGACCCTCCAAGAGGGCAAGTCTCTAGACTATGGCATTTTTTGTGCTAAATTTATAAAATACTATGTAACGGGTGTTGATAAGGTTAGCTTAACACGGGCTAATATGGCATTGTGCAGGAAACAATATGTTGTCCAGTTGTGGACAAATAAATATTAATAGTAATAGAATTCAAATTGCTCTGCGCATTTAACTAAGCAATCATCCAAAACTAACTAAACAATCACATATTTTTTAATAAATGATTACACATAATAACTACAATATCGCATACAAATAACAAAGCAATCGCATACAAATAATAAAACGATTGCTTAGAAATAACTAAGCTATCACATAGATCGAAGTAAACGATCGCACATAATAACTAAGCGATAGCCCACAAATAACTAAGCAATCTCCCACAAATAACTAAACGATCGCCCATAAATAACTAAGCAATTGTATATAAATAAATAATCGATCACCCATAAATAACTAAGTGATTGCCCATAAATAACTAAGTGATCGCCCTTCATTTATAAAAAATTGATCACATACAAATTACGTATCGTTGAGCCTAGATGGGCCAGTGTCAGATGTTATTAATGTTTTTATGCACGTTTTCTTGTTATGTCCTCTCCAACCACATTGTGTACACCTATGTATTTGACATGGCTCCTCTCCAGTAGAAGGTATCCTAACGTTTTAACGTCGACCGACACTTGCTACCTTTTCGTGGTGGTAGAATTTCAAAGTCTTCAAAATTTGGTCTTCAAATCCATTCTTGTCTATGTCCAACTGGGAAGATTGGTTCGGCGTAAGCAGCAAGCACACACTTGACTGTAAACCATTTTGCACATAATGTTTAAACATTAATGTTTCTTAGGGTCGTTGCAGATATTGCATGGGAGCATGGGGTCTTGATGCAATTAAACTCCATACAAGTACATGTCCGTGAACAAAGATCAACCAACCCCCTCAAATATCCATCGTTTACATTAATTATATGCATTATAGTTTTGACTGGTTGAAATGGGTTGATTGGTTGGATTGCAATGTTGGTACATATCGTCTGTGTGCACTCTATGACTTTCATAAGGTGTAACTGATATAAATAATGGCATCCAGGATGCATCATTTCCTTCTAAAAAAAAAAAAGCTAATGTCTTCATCATTGATTATGTCAATTTAGGGACTAAGACCAATAAATTATAACAACATTTGATGTGTATATCAAACATATCCAGATTGATATTTAGTCGTTGGTGCATAATACTCACTAATTCCACTAACTGTTATATTATTTCTGATTTTCAGACCTTTCATATGACCTCCAACATAATTACTTTCGGACTCATCCTATTCCCCACCATATCATACAAAGATGTGAAGTACCATCATTGATCTGCAATGGGATAAGCAAATCTTAAGCAATGTGTCATAAAAGTGTAAGAAATAGCCCAGTAATTGATAAATGATCACCCAACTATTTATAAGTGTTCACTTAGTATTATATATGCAATCATATAAATTTTTAAACAATCGTTTATACAGTACTACACGGTCGTTTATACAATACTATATGATCACTTATACAATACTACACGATCGTTTATAACTTACTACATGATCGTCTAGTAATTCATGAACGAACAATTATATTGTAATGAACAATCATTTATATTTTAATGAATGATTGTGTATATATTACTATACGACCATTCATTTAATGCTAAACGACACTAATTATGAAAGCGATCTAGGACAAGAAATATTGAATCACTTACATTCTCTAAATCTAACGATGAAAGCGATCGACGAGGATGTTGAACTGAAATTCTAAGAGAACAATGAGAGAATTTCATAAGGAGTTCGACAGAAAGTGAATACTGAGAGTGACCTTCCATTAGTAGAATATTAAATTAGAATAAATGTTGTTGGTAGAATGTTAGTTAGAAATAAATACTTTGGTGGAATATTGGTGTTGCATTGAATACATATTGAATACTTGAGAAATGGTTGAAGGAAGAAGATGGAAGACTTTGGTTTGAACGTTTTTTAAAATTGGGGGTAATTTTGGAACTTTGCAAGCGACAAAAGATCACTAGTAGAAAAGTTTTTAAGAAGAGGTCATTGGTAGAAAAGTTTTTAGTTTTTGGGTCATTTATGAAAATTTTCCCCACCCTCGGCTCGAGAGGGACTTTGTTTATGGTCGGACCATAAACAAACTTATTCATTAGAGGATCAGTGGTACTTAAGGTGCAAGAGGTAATTATAGGGGTAAAACGATAATTTGACCCGACTGTAATTACGAATAACCTGTGAAGGATTGACTTACATAAAATGGTTAAATCAATGGACATAAATATACTACAGTTCATAATAGCGCAACTATGGATCTTTAGTGGAGTGCCCTATAATTAATGAATGATGATTAATTTGATTAAAGAGTTTAATTAACTAACAATATATCACTGAAGCTTATAACTCTAGGTTCATTAGGTCCCTCTGTTAACTCACAAATGAGTTTAAACAAGGATTTGAAAATTTGAAGTGTTCAAATTATGATTTAAGGAAATTTACTGTATATGATACAATTAATTTAATGTATACAGATACATTATAATATATAGTAACTTGAACTAAATTCAAATATTGATTAATATGAGTTGGATTCATTTTGAAACTAAGGTCAAAATTAATACGAATGAGATTCATATTAATGCTATAGGTTATATTAGATATGTATATTAGAATATAATTAAAATATATATTAAATTAAATATAAAATATTTAATAAGTAGATTTAATTAATTTAGTTAATTAAATTAATTAATTTAACTCCCTTGTAGTTACAGGGGAGTGGAGTAGTAGAAGTAAAGGGGAGTTTTCTCTTCTCATGTAAACTTCATCTGTGATCCTCTCTCATGGTTATAAAAATGGGGATCACGGGAGGACAAAGTAGACCACTTATCTAGTGAGATGCTTTAAAAAAATTGGAACAGAGAAAAGTTCCTAATGATTTATTTCCTTTCATTAAAACTTCAGAAAGCTCTTAAAAGTTTCCTTGTTCCAAAGAGAATAAGAGAGAAGATTGGTGGTCATGTCTTGCTCAAAGTATCACGAACATGTTTCTTTTGATCGTGTCATCTTCATTCAAAACCAGGAGAAGATTGGAAGAAGTGGTTCTTTAAAGGCTTGTTACTCTTCTCCATTAATGATCCTTTAAAAGTATGCTTAACATTATTTTGAATCTCTGTTTTGTAAAATATTCCTGTAATAAAATTGGAAAAAGTTGATTAAATGCTTTCGTATGAAATTCAATCTCCTCAGCTTCAACTTTTATTCTATGAAATGTTATGTAAACGTGTTAGGCCTTAAACAAGAGAAAAAAGAGACAAAAGGAAAAAAAGGAAAAAAAGAAGAGAAAAAATAAAAAGGAACAAATGATTGAAAAGAAAAGAATAAAAGCTAGGATGACACTCCTCCTTTTTGAGTTAACTAAAGTAGCTAAGGGCGAACATGACACATACTTTCCTTTGTAGCAAAACAGTGAATGCAGAAAGTAAGTGTTTGCCTCAAGTGTAAACCTTGCTCGTAGTCAGATATTTCACATGACACCCATGTGAGCAAGCTGGAATGAAGGTGAGGGTGACACTAAATATTTTTCCTAGACAAGATCAAGAAAAGAAAAGAAAAGTATAAAGACTTGTAAAATGTGAGCCTTAAGGCCTAGCAAAAACACAAGTTTAGAGGGGAGAGGGATGTACTTTGTATTAAGGTATGAAGCTTTGGCGAAACTTGTAACTTGTTAGAGATCTTAATAGGTTCCATGACTAGTAGCAACGTCAGTTTTACATGTTGATTAGATAGTTAAGGGAAGTTAAGTCTATTTTCAAATGAAATTCTTGTGAGGGTCTTTTAGGAATTGAACAAGTAAGGCACCACGGTTTGAGAGCTCTCCTGAAAGTTACATATTTTGCATTTACTTCTAACTAAGCATGTTAATTCACTTTAAGTATCTATTATATATTTTGTTTGCTTGAAGACAAACAAAGATTTAAGTTTGAGGGTGTGGTTGATATTAATAACTGCATGTTTTTACCGTTTATTTTAGTACTTTTTTTTAGTAAAAATAGCAGTTTATATGATATTTTGACTCCATGATGTACTAAATTAGATAAAATGAGCAATCACATGTTTTTGAACTGTCTAAAGTGTGTTTTTAGTAATTTGGGTGGATTATATGAGCTTTTAGACTGATTTTTACTATTTTGTAGATTTTGACTTTACTACGACCGTATCAGAAAGACCTAAGTTTCCAGATTCGCACCCAGTCAATTATGGTTGTTATTTCCTTGGTTAAAATGGTTATTCTACGCATAAAATGATGGGTAAGCGTCCATAGCATGATTTGGTCATTCCTCAACTACCTTGGCCTATATAAAGGGAGGAGAAGCCTTCCATTTTAGACATCAACTCTCCATCCACGACCCATCCACAAAATTCATCCATCCTTGGATAATTTCTCACTCTCTCAATCAGCGACCTCAAGAACGAAAGTTCCTCTGAGGGGGGATCACTTTAGGTTATTCTCACCCCATGAAAATGTGTAGTGAGAAGGGATTCATCCTTAGAAAGAGCCAATCACCCTAGGGAAAGACTAGGAAAGTGAGAATTTGTCTCAAGGCATCTTAGAGTTGTATTTCCAGCACTATTTAAGTTATTTTCTTATAATTTTCTCTTTTCTTTATTTACCCGTTGTAAAGATACACATTGTTCAATGAATAAAATAAGTGTTATTTAATTCTGGCATTTACTCATATCCAATAAATAAAGCTCCTTGGTTATCTTATGTGAACTTAAGCATGTATATGTGATATACAAGTGGATCATGCCTTAAGTGATAACCTAAATAGGTATGTAGTATAAGGATTAAGGTGGCGATTACCTGGATCTTGGTGACACTACGGATACGACCCGCTTTGTAGAGGTTTGCAAATGTTGTAAACTACTACAGAAGGTAGACCCTGACCAGTCATATGGAGACGTGGAGTGGGGGAGTCCTATACAAAAAGTTTGTATAAGACCTGAACCACGGGATGACTAGACTCTGTATATAACGCCATTGATACTAGAGACTTGCATCTCACCTAAACGACCATAGGTGACACGACCTCAATCCTGAGTGTTTGAGAACTCCTGTTTTTTAGGGCAGTTCTTTGATTATATGGTGGTGAGAGTGGCCAGATTGCCAGCTCAACATGCCTACCTTTTTGAGGGCTTGTTTGATCTGGGAGCTGGGAACTCAATCCACAATATGGAATTCACTCATTTCTCGAAGCAGGGATAAGTAAAAGAGATTGCTTCCTTAGGGCTGACTCTGGGGCTTGAGCATAGTGGCCACAACTTCTCTTTGAAAGAGAAGACTCAGTCATAGTAGGACTATGACTTATGTTCATTAGAAGAATCAGTGATATTTAAGGAGACAAATGTAACTACACGGGCATAATAGTTATTGGCCCAGCTGTACTTACGAGCGATCAGTGAAGGGTTGTCTCACTGCTGATTGGTTAAGATGGAGACATAATATATATGTGGTGAGAAGAGTTCAGCTATCGGTCTTTAGTGGAGTGCTGATAGTTAACGGATGGTGGATCCTGTGACTAAAAAGTTTAGTCAGTTATTCACGTACTGTTGGAGTTTCGAGCTATAGGTCCATGAGGTCCCTTTGGTAGCTTGGATTCAGTTAAGGATCAGTTCTTGGTATTGATTTGAAATATTCAAATTGACAAGAGGTAATTTGATTATATATATGATATAATCGGTATGATGTATGAGATACATCTAGTGGAGGATTGATGTAATGAGATTACATTAAGTACCATGGAATAGAAAAAGAACTATGGTTTATATGTTTCATGAGATGAAATATTAAAACTATAGGTTATAAATATAGTATGATAAGTTGGTTATCATTTATGTTTATAATAATATTAATTATTAGATAATTAATTCCTTTTCTTTTAATAACCAAAGTAGTGGGTGGTTATTGGATCATAGTAACCGTGAGTTTAAAAGGAAAGTGGTTTTCTATTTTGATAAGAAGTTTTTACAAAACGATTGAAAAGTTTTTGAGTTTTCTTTCAGTGCAAAAGAAACTCACGAAGTCGTCAAGTAAATTCGGATTTACTAAACGACGGTTGGGCGAGCTAAATGATCATGTAGTTGCGAGCTAAATGATCGTGCAGTATTTACTAACTATCGCATAGTTTTGCTAGACGATCGCTGGCCCAAAGTAAACGATCATGTAGAGACTATAGGCGACAGACCGAGCTAAATGATGAGCTAAACGTCGCATAGCTTTATCTAAACGATTGAACATTGACCTATACGATAGATCTCAGCCATATCCCACTTGCCCAGTCGTGTACGCGATCATTGTTTTCTCCTTCGTATGCCTCATACCAAGTCCGAACAGAACCTACCCTTTAGATTCTCACACTGAGAATACCAAGTTCGCCTTGTTGATGGTGTAAGACTCAACTCGACACTGTCGAGATTTTATGGAGGCCATTCGTGGTGCTGTGGAGGCCGTTTGTAGAGGAGTTCGTTTAGGACAAGTGTGAATTGTTCGTGCGATGTTGCGATCATGTAGATCGAGCGGTCGAGGTTGCTGATTGTTCGAGCGATCGCGCAACAGAGTGTGGAGACACATCCTCATATGTGCATAGAGTTTGATCTCTATTCATTTGTATTGTTCATGCTGTAATTTCTGCATTTGAATTGTATAACCATTTGTTCAGAAGTCGACTGTAAATATATGTTCATTCATGATTGTAATTTGGAATAGTCTTGTTCCGCTGCTCATGGAAATCTCAAAATCCAATTTCCTTCATGCTTAAGTTACATAAAGACAACTAGGGATATTAAGTTTATTGGTTTGTGGTAAAATAAAAAATATCTAAATGTGCAAAGTCAAGAGGTGAAGTAAATATCATATATATTATACATCACAAGTGTTCGTACAAAGTTGTTTACAAACTATAGGACACGAGACTTTAGGGCACAAACCCTAATAATATTGTCAATTTCTTCTTGATTTATTATCGTTATAATGTTATTATAGATTTAATTTAAAATCTATGAGAACTATTTTAAAAGAAAATCAATGAGGTCATCATCTTCATTAAAGAAATAATAATTATGGGAGATATTTCCTAAAAGTAAAATTAGAAGATTTACTAACAGAGCCTGATCTAAGAACTAGAATTCTTGATTACGATTGTAATGTTCGAGACCAAGTTCGCAGAGCATATCTACATAAAATATTTTTACTGAATTATAAAACCCCTATCAATTGAATTTCTAGACTCGCCACTGCTCGTACATATACAAGAATTCAAAACTGTATTATTTTATATAGATATATATATTTGGAGAACTTGCAAGAATAGGAAAAAAAATTCTTAAATTTAGCAATGGTTTTTAAAAATTTGCAAATATGGTAAAAAAATAAATTTGATTTCCTATACTACAACCCTTTAGGCTATATATATCATGAATATTGATTCCTATATGTCTCTATAGTTCAAGACTCATAAGACAGCCTAGGATGTTAGTTTATTGGATTAGGATTATCAAGACCAAATGAATATAATACAATCAATAACATTTATTGAAATAATATTGATAGCTCTTTAGTGATAAAAGTCAATTATTTACATTTACTATCTACAAGTTTTAGGGCATAAAACCCAACATATACGTTACAGTTTAAACAAAATTTTAGTGACTATTGATAAACAACCGATGCACTAAATACTTATTATTGCATTTTGGGCTCATTATGATATACAATTGATACACTAATGATCTACTTGTAATTCATTTTGAGTTAGTACTAATATAGAATTGAAATGTCAATATTACACTTTAAATATCATTCTAATTAAATTATATACTTCATGTTTGGTATATCAACAATATTATTGATTTTTTTTTTGTCTAAATCAGGTATATCAATCAATTAAATATGAAATATGAAATATTTTGTTATACAATTGATATACCAAATTAAATATAACTTATACACCATTAAAATCATACAAAAAATGAAGATAAAACAAATTAACTAATATAATTCATGTTTGGCACATCTTTGACAAAATTAATGCATTTAACATATACCATATCAATATCAAATTTGAACTATTCGAATGAAAATAAAACACTATATCAAAATGAAACAAGAAACAAAAATAATATTTACCATAATCGAACAAACAACGTCAACCATAACAATATTGAAGTTATGTTATATCAGTTGTATAAATGATATTCTTTAAATAAAGTATATTTTGATATACTAAATATAAAGTATATCAATCGACTGATATACCAAAATATAAGGTATATCAGATATACCTACCAATAAACAAATGAAGGTAAAAGGGTAAAAATAAAAAATTGAGAATCAAGTTTAAATTTTTTGCCGTATTTTCAAATTTAGAAAACCATTGCTATATTTGCAAATACCCTTATGTTTTTTTTGCTATCCATTGCAATTTATCCTCTTTTTGGTAGAACAATTGTGGAGTTGGACAATTAAACTTCTAACCTAAAAAAAAAAAAAAAAAAAAAGGAATGCATGCCAATTACCATTAAATTGTTCACATGACTTTTGAAAAATGGAATTACATCCCCATAATTTTAAAAATTAGAATTCTATCCTTATGATTTGCTAAAACCTCATAAATACGTAGTCCTTAATTCTAATATATAATATTAGAATGGTGTTAGAGGAAATTTTAATATTTAACATGTAAGGTTAAAAATATCTTGATTGTTAAATTATGATTATTTCACTATTAGAAGAGTATGTTCTTTTATTCCTCTACACAAGATAGGAGGATTCAAAGAACAAACCTCATAATTGTTAACATATTTATATGCCAATTAAGCTATCTTCATATTAGTAGTAGAGTATGTTTCTTTTATGTACAACAACTGAAGGAAATCAGACATAAGGATTTCCATAAGCAGCGGAATGATCATTCCAAATTTCATTCGAAATTGAACATAAACAATTACAGTACAACAACGGAAACTAACAAGTCATGCACCAACAAGAAATTACAGCATGCTTACTATGATAATCAAAGGATAGAGTATGCGAACCATTGAAGACTCATTGTTCAAACTCCCTTGATGTAACATCCCACACCTTTTTATTTATTTATTAATAATGTAAAACATTTCCCTTTTCAGTAATTGTCCTTAGTTGAAGGGCATGTTTGGAATTTTGAATTTAAAGTATAAATGCGAGGATTTAAGTGTTGTTGTGGAATTTATTCACAATTTTTTTTTTCAATTTTCAAATGCAATTTAAAAAGTTATGGCAGGAATTAATTATCTTTGAAAAAAGGAAAGGGATTAAATAGTATAAAGTGGGTTAAGGAAATGATTTAATTTGAAATATACTATTTTCCTTTTTTTTTATTATTATTATGATTATTATTATTATTATTATGATTATGATTATGATTATGATTATGATTATGATTATTATTATTATTATTATTATTAGTTTTTTAAAATAAAAAGGGCACCCCCATCTCCCTCACAGCCGCCTCGCTCGTTCGCCGCCAGCTACGAATCTCAGCCGCTTGCATCTCTTTCCCTCTCAACAACCCTCGCCCTTCGCTCTCGTCTCGTCAACCGGCCAAGCCGCGCCACCTCCGATCGACGTCTCAGACCTAGCGCGCACGTGCCGCTCGTTCTCGTGCACCACTGTGTCTCCCCAAAGTCGTCTGTGTCGGATCTAGGGATTTAACCGCACTGCTTCCCTCGCCCTTTGCTCACGACGATTCTCGCCAATCGGTCAAGTCACGCCACCTCCAATCGACATCTCGGATCCAGCTCCCCCGCGTCCGCCACCCTAGCTGCTTCGCTACCGACTATCGTCGCCCTGCCACGTCGGGTCCATTTGGTCTTCATCGGATCTATTGGGGTAAGGTTGTGTCGGTTCGTTTCGTTCTCTTGGCCATTAATATTGTGTTTCAGTGTTATCACTCGTCTTTATTGAATTTTGTTTCAAGCTTAAGTCGTCAGGGAGTTTGGAAGTCAAAGAAGGCACCGTCTGGAAGGTGGAAGTGTTTTTCTTTCTTTGAGTAAGTTCTTGATAGTTTGGACTTGGACCTGAAGTCTTACAATTATGGCTTCAACTGAAATTTGAGAGTTGTTTTGTTGTTAGGACCACTACTTTGGATTGCCGTCATAGTTTGATGGTCTAAAATTTTTATCTGTAGAGTATCGACTCGAGGTAAGTAATCTTATCACTGAAACTGCCCACGGGCCAGGCTCTAGTTGTATGCTAGCATGATAAGTGTATGTTATGGTAAATGTTAGCATGTTGATTGACAATATGACTTGAATCAAAGTATGTTCTGGCTCAAATTCTGATTTGTTTACATACGTACCTAAGTGCTTAATCGTTAGTATGTGATAGTGTGTGTTTTCATATGTCGATGTCTGATCTGCTAATGTTGAGGCATACTTGTATGTTGTGGCTTTATGATATAAGTTATACATGGATGATGTATAATATGTTGTTAAGAATTATAGGTATGTGATGCAGCCATGGTATTAAGGATTTTATGTATGCTTTAGAACCATACAATGTTGAATCTTAGCACGTTAAGACTGTGTGAATGTCCTCATTGATTAGTTAGATGCTCACCAGTTTTGTGTTTCCTTCGGGATTCACCAGTTTGTGTTTCCTTCGGGATTCACCAGTTTGTGTTTCCTTCGGGATTCACCAGTTTTGTGTTTCCCTCGGAATTCACCAGTTTGTGTTTCCTTCGGGATCCACCAGTTTTGTGTCTCCTTCGGGATTCACCAATTTTGTGGGCATACTTAACTACAATAGGATAGGACTCAGTCTCTTATATGTTATGTGTATTTATGTGCCATAGGCGGGTATCTAGAGGACATATATGCCTAGCCTGACCCCAATGGTGGGGTTACTTACTGAGTATTTCATACTCATTCTTTCTTATGTTGATGTTTCAGGTAAGGGTAGAGATGCACCGGCGATGACGCAGCGGAATTCATGATCGAGCCACTGGGACTAGTTTTTACGCTTCCCATCATGAGATTTAGAGTTCTTTTCATGTTTCCCTTAATGTTTAGTTTTGATGTTTGAAACTTATTATTAAGAATTGTTTTTCATACGTACTTATTAACCTTTATGATTTATGGGTACTCTATTATTGTTTTTAACAATTGCATTTAATAAATGTCTTTTGAACTTCTCTTGTTTTTAATTAGCATTTATTTCAAATAACTGAGCGTTGTTTTAAATTCTTTGCATGCATTTATTTTAGTAATGGCCTTACCTAGGTCCTAAGGGGTCAGGTCGTTACAGTTGATCACTCCAATGTGTCCAAGAATAACACCTCGACCCTTGAACACAACGACCGGAACAACAACACGATCAACAACGAACACGAACCCAACGAACTACCTTCAAAACCTTGAACTCAACTCGTGAGGACACCACCACAATGGTTACCTTGGTATTCTTGGTGTAAGAATCCATGAGTTGTGGACTCTGTATGAACTTGGTTAGAGGAAGAGACTGGAGGAACAACAATCGAGTAGACGATTGAGCAAGTGGGAGATGACATAGTCTATCTATAGACGATGTGCTTAATTGTGTAGAAGATGGCAGCCTATCGTATAGACAATGCCACACGATCGTTTAGCTACGACCAACTGAGCGAACTATCGTATAGTTAAACTTCATAATCGTTTAGTCTTTCTATGAGCTATTGCTTAGTGAAACAATTTCACTTGATAGCCTTGTTCGTGAGTTTCTTTCCGAATCAAGTAACTTTTTAATTTTAGGAAAACATTTTTTCTTTTATCTCACAGTTACCATAAAACTACCAATAACCTCCCACTCAATTGGTTATTAGAGAAAAAGAGATAATTATCAAATAATTAATATTATTATAAATATAATGATAACCAACTTACTATATTATATTTATAACATATAGTTTTAATATTTCATCTCATGAAACATATAAACTATAGTTCTTTTTCTATTTTATGGTACTTAATGTAAATCATATTTACATTAATCCTCTACATGATGTATCTCATACATCACACCAATTATATCATATATAATTGAATCTCCTCTTGTCAATTTGAACATTTCAAATCAACCCCAAGAATTGATTCTCAACTTGAATCCATTGAGCTACCAAGGGGACCTTATGGACTTGTAGCTTGAAGCTCCAACGGTACGTGAATAACTAACTTAACTCTTTAGTCACGAGATCTAGGTTGGCAAAATTTTCCGTTGGATCGGGTCCCCGCAAGGCCCACCGGGGAATTTTTTTGGGGCCTCATCCGGGAACAAGGATGGAATCCCTGCCCGACCCCGACGCCGATTTTATATAGTTATATTTTTAATATTTTATAAAATATATATTTATAATATATAACATAACTTATTTATATGTATGTTTATAATGTATACTATAGACTTATAATGTTGTAAGCCCAATATTGAATATATAAATTCTAAATTTAAGCCTAAAAGTCAAGCCTAAACTTAAAAAATTAAAATAAAAAAATGGAATATCCCTGCGGGGATCTAATAGGGATTCCCCGTGGGGAATTAGTAGGGGAATCTCCGCGGAAAAACGGGGAATGGGGTACCATGGGGACCCATTTCCCCGAAGGGGAATCTTCGCCCCCGTCCCCGCCTTCAAATGGCGGTGACGGGGGTGGAGATGAGGGGTAATTTCCCCCACGGGGCGGGGACGGGGACCTCCCCCACCCCGCCCCGGTCCCGTTGCCAATCCTAACGGGATCACCATCTGTTAACTGTCGGACATTCCACTAAAGACCGACAATTGCACTCTCCTCACTATAGATATATTTTGTGTCCATATCAACCAATCAAAAGTGCGATAACCCTTCATAGATCACTCATAAGTACAGTTGGGTCAATTTACTGTTATGCCTCTGTAGTTACATTTAACGCTTTAAGTACCACTGATTCCTTAACGAACATAAGTCATGGTCTTATTATGACTAAGTCCTCTCTTCCAAAGAGAAGTTAAGGCCACTATGTTCAAGACCCAAAATCAATGCTTAAGGGAGCAATCTATCTACTTACCCCTATTGCGGGGAAGGAGTGAATTCCATCTTGTGTAATTGAGTTCCCAGCTCCCAAATCAGACAAATCCCTAAAAAGATAGGCTTGTTGAGTTGGGAATCTAGGCACTCTCACCCATACTAATCAAAAGACCACCCTCAAATGTAGGAGTTCCCAAAATACTTAGGATTAAGGTCATATCACCTATGGACGTTTAGGTGAGATGTAAGTCTCAAGTATCAACGACGTTATATAAAGAGACGAATCATCACGTGGTCCGGTCTTATATAAAGACACCCCCGCTCGCATGTCTCCACATGAATGGTCAAGATCAGACCATTTGTAGTAGTTCACAACACTTGTAAAACCTCTACAAAGTGGGCCATATCCGTAGTGTCACCATGATAAGGCATCCCTCCTATATCCTTATACTATAGACCTTTTAGGTTATCACTTAAGGCATAATCCACTTGTATATCTCATATACATACTTAAGTTTACATACAATAACCATGGATCTTTGTTTATTGGATATGAGTAAATACAAAATAAAAGAACTCTTATTTTATTCATAACAATGTATACAATGTTTACAAACTATGAGACTCCGGGAGAATTAGGACACCAATCCCAACAACAACTACGTGGATGGGAGATCGAACCTTCGAACTCCAAGGATGAAGGTCATGTTAATTGAAGGAAATCGAATTCCTGCAGAAGTGTGAGATCATCTTGCATTTAGTTTTTCGATTTAATAGAAACAAAATACAGTAGTCCACACAAGAAGAGTAAAGGATAAATATCAAAATCAACATATTATAAAATAAGAAGAAAAGGGATAAAGGGACCTCACCTTTTTTAAATCCCATTCTTTTCGTAAATTTCTCTTGCTTGTCTCACAAATACCCCCTCAACGATCAATGACATCACCATAAGAATAACCCAATGACATCATCGTAAGAATAACCTTGTTATTCTTTAGGACTCCAAGGCTTAGGTGTGTGGTCTCTAACACTTGGAAGAGGAAAAGGTAAAGATAATTATAGTAGAGAGGAATTTGGTGGAAGCTAGGGTTTTTCTTTTGCACAATGAAAAATCCTTGCCCTAAATGGGCTATAAGTATATATTTATATGGAGAAAGGTTAACCCTTTCTCCAAATATTTTCTTTTCCACCCTTAATGCTAATTAATTAAATAATTCTTATTTAATTGAATGACATACTAGTTAAATAAATCCTATTTAATATATAGTTAATTAATTAACATATAAACATCACATATTTATATGTATCCACCTCTCTAACATTTTAATTAATTAATTCTTCATGAATCTAATTCACATGAATTTAATATTTGAATCTCATTCAAATATTTCTTGTTGGGTTATATGTCCTAAAAGTCGTAGTTTGAAAACTTTAAATATATTTCTATTTACAATAAAGATGTTATTGGGATTGTTTCAATAAAGTTGTTATAGAATATATAAATTGCATTTCTAGATTCATAAATCCAATAAACTAACGAACTCGTTACTATAACATGAATACTTAAGCTTTATGTATAGACATAAAAAGGATCAATTTTGAGTATATAACAAAAACAGTTTATAAGTATATGGATAGGGTTGGGTACCTTATCTTGTGGACACTATGAATGAGCCCCGCTTTGTATATTGATACAAACAATGTGATCCCAAAGGCGTTCATGTGGAGACATGCGAGTGGGGGCATCCTATGTAAAAGATGTTTGCATAAGACTGAATCACAAAATAGTCAGTTTCCTTTATAACGACCGTTTACTATTAAAACTGACTATTTCAATTCAATGACCTAAAGTAACTCAATCTCAATCCTAAACTAACTATGAATTCTTATTTATTCGAGATTATTCTTTAATTTGCATGGGTGAAAGTGACTCAACATCGCCGCTCAATAAACCTCCCATTTTAGGGATAAGACCAGATAGATAGTTGGGGACATAGTCTTGCAAAACATAATTCACTTCTACCCGTTTTAGGGTTAGCAGATAAGTTGTCCCCTTAAGTACTAACTCTTGGTCTTGAATAAAAGGGGCCCACTCTCTTTATGGTTGAGAGGGACTTGGTTATTGGTAGAACCACAAACCAATTATTCATTAGAGGATCAGTGGAGACTAAAAGAGCAAGATATATTATAGGGGTAAAATGGTAATTTTAACCTAGCTGTAAATACAAACAACCTGTGAAGGACCAACTTAATGATTATGGTTAAATTACGTGGACAGAAATATATTTACAGTGAAGAGAGTGCAACTACGGAGCTATAGTGAAGTGTCTCGGTAGTTAACGAATATTGATTAATTTGGTTTAAAGAGTTTAGCCAACTAATCTCAAATCGTTAGAACTCATGATCTGTAGGTTCATTAGGTCCTTCTACTAGCTCGTAAAAGGATTAAACCTTAGAATAACATGTTGAGAGAATTTGAAATGTTCAGAATTGGTTTAGGATTTGGATTATTATATTCGATATAATTAACGAATCAAATGATTTTGGAAATAACATGGAACTTTAATTTATTGGAGTTGGTCTTTACAAGTGCAATTTACATATTCAACAATAGTTTTATTGAATAAATGTTAATAACATCTTTATTGATAATAGAAAATGTTTAACATTAATGAACATTCATGTCAACTCTATCATTTCTCTCTTACATAATTTGGATTATAGATCACATCTATAATTAACCATTATATATTAATCTCATTAATATAAAATTCCATCAATTGATTTGAACAATTCAAATAATTCTTTATTACTATCCTTTAGTGAGCTAACAAGAGTACCTTATAGACTTACAGATTAGAAGCTCAAATGATATGAGGTTAATTAATTAAACTTCTTAATAAAATTAATCAATATTTATTAACTACCGACCACTCTACTAAAGATAGATAGTTGCACTCTTCGCACTGCAAGTATATTTATGTGTCTATGGATATAACCAATCAATAATGAGTTGACCCTTCACAAATCGCTCATAACTATAATTGGATCAAATTATCGTGTTATCTCTATAGTTACATCTAACTTCTTAAGTATCACTAATTTCTATAATGAACAAACAATTTTTAGTTCAACTATAAACTAACACCTCTCGGTCCAATGAGAGATTTGGGCCTCATTGTTCAAGAATTATAATCAACTATTAAGGAAACAATTTATCAACTTTTCCTAAGGTTGGGAAGAAGTGAATTTCATCTTGTGTAGTTGTGTTCCCAACTTCTTACTCGGACAAATCCCTAAAAGGGTAGGCTTGTTGAATCGACTTACATAGCCACTCTTATCCATTCAGATCAAAGGATTGCCCTTATAAACAGTTCATAGCTCACTCAGGATTAAGGTCAAGTCACCTATGGTCATCCTAGTGAAATGTAAGTCTCTTCTAGTAACAATATTATATAGAGAGACTATTCATTTCGTGGTCCAGTCTTATGCAAATTCTTTGTATAGAATAATCTCGCTTACATGTCTCTACATGAACGACCAGGATCATATCATTTGTAGCACTTTACAACAATTGTAACAACTATAAAGCGGACCATATTCGTAGTGTCACCAAGATAAGGTACTCAACCTTATTCATCTACTACATATTACTTAAACATAATCCAGCTGTATGTTAACTACATACATATTTTAAGTTACATAAAATAACCTTAGATCTTAGTTTATTGGATTGAATTAATGTAGTTTGAATATTAAAAAAATACCTCTTATTTTATTAAATATATGGTTTGTATTGATAAACTACAAGATACACGAGATTTAAGACATCGAATCCAACATAAATCACCTTGAGTTAAGCTGACTTTGGTGAGTATGTTTTTTTAGCTCTACCGATATATTAAAATTGATAATTATTTGTCATTATGATTCAAACTAAAAGGTGAGGATTTGATAAAGGACCAAGAGGGAATGGATTCAATTAATAGTGACCACCTACTTATGATTTAATATCCTACAAGTTTTCTTGCCAGTTAAATATTCTAGAGTCGGGTTGTCCCATCAGATTAGTCGAGATGTACATTAGCTAAAGTGACAAACTCATTGAAGAAAAAAAAAAAAAAACTAAAAGGTGAGGAGATGGACAAGTATCTACTATTTGGGTATATTAATAATGAGTAAGTTGGAGGGTTTTGGTTGATAACCGAAAAGGGAGGAAAGATATAAATAGTTGAGATTTTCATGTGAGTTCTTTATACCATTTTAAAAAGCCATAGTTGCCTTTACGGTTGCGTGTCACCTAAACAGCCGTCGAAGCAATCTAACCACATCCGTCGGATCAAATCTGATCCAACCCTCTTTCTACTGTACGATCAGAATCCGAGTGACCCAACATTTACAATTTCGCATGAACAAAGCGGGGTTCTCGCGACGGCGAAGCCACGTGATAGACAAGCTCCCACTCGCCTATCAAGCGCGTGGCATCACGAGCTTTCTACACCCAATCGCGATCTTCTTCCTTACGATGATGTACGAACGTAAAGAGAAAAAAGAGAAAGTGGCGTAGAAATGACTCGAACTATTCGCTTTCTTCTCTCTCTCTCTCTCTTGTTTGGTGATGGAATGAGATAGCTTATTTCTTCCCCCTTCCTTTCTCCGTTCTCCCCGTCATTCCCTCGAATTCTTCGCTTCTTCCCCCATGTCTTCCTCTTAAACCCTAACTCCCTCCATTGCTAACCTTTCTCTTGTTCTTTCATACATCCTCTACTCTCTCCCCTTCAATTTTTGAAGCGGATTTACGAATACGCTCTCTGGGTACTCTTCCATTTCCTTTTTATTCTGTTCGTCTTGTAATAATCACTTCAAATGCTGGATGTTTGTTTCAAGTTTGTTCTAATTTTTATCATTTTTTTTTCAATTTTTGTTTTTGATTCACATGGTTTAAAGTCAAGGCCATGTGCGAGTTTGGTTTTTTAATCAATTTCCCCCACCCTTTTGGTTCTTGCGTGATTGCTTCGCTAACCACGTTCTTGTTCTTAGCTATCTACTATTTATTTATTTGAATCCTGAAATGATATTTTGTGTTTTTGTTTTTGTGGGAATGCTGTTTCAGGTATAGTTCGATCTTCCCCTTCTGACTTCTTGTGGATCTAGATTTCCGTGAACTTTGAAGCTGGTGAGTCTTCGTCTTCTGATTTAGATGTTTTTTTGCTTCTGGAAATTGTTGATGATATCGTAGACTTTTTTTTGCTTCGTTCTGTTGTCTATCTGTTTATAATTATGTTCTGTGAGTTAGATGGCGATCAGTTTGTTTCTGGGAGTTTTTATAGATTCCATTTGACCGTTTATACTCGATTATGGGTTTCTTCATTTGTTGTTGTTTTTTCCTTTAATTTATTTGTGCCATTGAAGTTAGTTTCTGTTGTTGAATGCTGGGTAGAGGATATTTGATCTGAATTCCATTCCCATTTGTCATCAATAATAGTTGGTTTTGAGCAGATTACTTGGCTAATTAGCTATCATAGCTTTGGCCTTTCTTGTGAAACTGTTCTCCAAAGCCATTTTATGTTTTTGTTTGCATTTAAAAGAATGTGTGTTACTATGGTGCAGCTGTCTGGATACATTTTTACTTAATCTCTTGTTTTTAATACCATACAATTATTCTGAAAATAGTTCTGAAACAAACCTTAATCTTTTTTTGGATAATTATAGATTTAGTCCCTAATCCTTGAACTTTGACAAATTTCTATTTAATTCCTAAATTTTTAAATTTCCAATTATGCTCCCATTTGTTAACATGTGCTTCTATGCAAATAATGTGGTACGTTTATTGGACAATTGGAAGGGAGTAAACAACTTGAAAAACTAAGGTGGGATGGTGTGTAAAATGGGTCAATACGTCTCTTTAGAAAGAGAGTATGTTTGCATGTTATACTTACCTTTTGATTCTTAGTTTTATTTATTTTTTTTTGTTACTCATGTTATTCTATAATATATAATTATTAATGACTCTCTAATATGATTTAAGACAGATCTATGCCAATTATTGGAAATTGCTTTATAGCAATACAAAATCCTAGACTGCAATTTTTAATGGTTAATTGTATCACTTCATGTAGGTTTGGAAGCTTTCTATTATTGTTGTAATTAAATTTTCTAACTAAGAAACAATATCATTGATCTATGAAATTTACAAGAGAAATGAACAATCCATGTTTGATGATTACAAAAGGTACGCCCTTGGTTTTTTGTATGCACGTATTCTTTCATTTTTTTCTCAATGAAAGTTGTTTCTATGAAATTTTTTAAAAGAATGATGATCACAATAGGTATTCCCAATTAGAAACTAGGCATAACTTTGAAATTGGAACAATCGACTGGAATGCAGACATTCATGGAAGAAAAAATGTGGCCCCTTCATAGGGAGGGTGGACCGTGTTCATAAATATCCCTTTGCATTTGTGGAGCTTATCAACCTTTAGAACCATTGGAAACCTTTTTGGGGGCTTCATTGATTACCCTGATTGTAACTTGGCTGTTATTGGTTGTATGGAGGTTGCAAACTCGCAATTAAAATGAATGGGAACTATTTTGGCTTTAATTCCCTCCAAGATTTAATTAATGGAGAATGATTTCTTATTCGTGGCCCATGTAAGTTTTTTTGAAAATTTGAATATGTAGATTGGAAAGGAAGTTAAAATCCATGGTTGTTTCTTGCCAGAAGCTGCTCTTTTGATTCAGGCCTTGACGGCCCCAACTCATACTTGGTTGGCATATGGAGGGTCCAAGATGGTGTAACTTGGCGATGTTCAATACCTTGTTATTCCTGCCATTTTGGTCTTTTACCTGCCTTGGAATTTTGAAAAGTCTACCATTTCATTAATCGTGGGTCAAAAACCAAAGGGTTTTAAGTTGAAACCAACGAAGTAATAGCGGGATAGTCACCATCTCGTTGAGCTCCTCAAGTCAACTCGTTTATGGGATTGAAAAAGTGCCTTTGTTTTTTAGTGTGAACATTTAGGCTTTTAAAAATTATATAAAAGAAAATTCAAGGAAAATGGGAATGGGTTTCTTTTTCAGGGAAAGTCAGAAGAAAGGAAGAATTTGCTCGACAAATAAAAAATTGCCGCTTAGCCCTCAAGTAAAATTACAGTAAAGGTAAAGTAAAAGGAAGATGGATAAGTCTTTTCCATTTCAAGTGTCGATTCTTTAGCCCAAGAGGAAGGTTTAGAGGTTTGCCAGATGGCCCAAATCACCACTAGTAGTGGTGTAGACTTGTAGATAATTGCCATACATACTTCCTGGAAGACTCCAAACTGAAGGGAACAAAAAAGATGGAGACAACAAAGCAAAAAAAAAATTATCTTGATCCCTTTCAAAGTGAATGACATAGGTACAATCTCCTTATTAAAAGATACCCCTAAGCAGGTTTTGCGAGGAGGTAGAGGAGGATTTCCCCTTCCTGAAGGATTTGGTTAGGGCCCAATGATGAAAATAGTGAAGAGACAAGGCAAATTAGGAGTAAGTAGGGCCATAAATTTTTCCCATGAAGCTTTTGTCTTGGAATGTTAGATGCCTCAAAGCTACCAATAAACGAGCTTTGGTTAAGGATACGATTAGCAAAATCAATCTCGATGTAATTGTTCTCTAAGAAATAAAGTTATATATTTGAATATAAGATCAATCAAGTCTATCTAGAGCTCAAGAAGGATGTGGGGTAGCTCTTGATGCTGATCTTGGGTGCTTTATTTGTGGAAAGAAGACATTATAATTATCTCTGATTTTATCATGGGTAGGTTCTTTATTTTATTTTATTTTTGATAAGAGACAATTTCATTGATAAATGAAATATCCAAAAACATCCAAGAGTACAAAGGAACCAATCATATGGTATACAAAAGATGTTTCTAATTAGCAATAAGGAAAGAAAAACCGAGTATATCTTTATCCATAAAAAAGCATTGAAGATGATGAAGTCTAAGATGTCTTTTGTAGTCCTGTATTCCTCCTAGATGATAGGAGCATTTCTTTCGTCCCATATCTTCCCCAAGACAACAAAAATAATTCACTTCCATAATTGCTCTTTAGATGCTCTGACAGGAAGATCAATGAACAATAATTTGACCCAACTTAGAGCGTCATTTAGTATGGCCACAGTCCATTCAAAAGCTGTAAAAATTTCCAACCATATTCCTATTGTGAAGGGACAATTGAAGAACAAGTGCACGATAGATTCATTGTTGGATTGACAAAGGTTGCACCAGGAAGGAGAAATTTGGAGACAAGGGCAGTGATTTTGAAGACAGTCTATGGTATCATGGCAAGAATTAACAATTTCTCACAATAGGAAATTAACAAGGTTTGGGCAAGGGCATCTCCATGCCTTCTAGAATGATTCTTTTGACGGTTGGTTAATAGGGGTTTATGGGCCAGACTCCTAGTGGAAGAGATAAGTTTTGTGCACAAAATAGAGGATCTGTGTATGGCCTACCTCCATCTTTCTCCATCATGATGTATTATGTGTGCATTTAATTGTGAGCATCTTGGTCATCTTTTTGCTCATTGCTTCTTTGCTTCTAGATTTTGGTCTCTTATTTTAGATGCTTTTGGGTGGCCTTACCTTTGCCCTATAACATTTATGATCTTCTTTGTCTCCATTCTTGAGGGTCATCCTTTTAGAGGTGTGAAGAAGACTTTGTGGCTTGTCTTTGTCAGAGAGGAACCTCTGGTACCTTTGGGGTGTGCGGAATGACAATTTTCGGGGACTTTCTATACTTTTGATTTTGATATTTTTATGGATTTTATCTTTCATGCTCCTTTTCCGATTATAGCCTAACTTCTTTAATTGCAAATTGGAAGTCACTTTTCTAACAACTCTAGGTGTTTTGGAATTTTACTCCTTTATTTCACTTGTCAATGAATTTTGTTTCTCTTTAAAAAAATTAGTGGTGACTTCGATGTAGTCTATCGGGTTTCTAAAAAATCAAATGGGGCAGGATAACTAGAAGGAACAATGGGTGAGCGAGAGGCCTCTTTGTGTCTTATATCCTAGACTCTTACCATTTTTCGGTTCTTGAAAACCACTTTGTTGCTGACTTGCTTGTGTGGTCAGGGAATTTGTGCTCCTTCTCTTTCGGGTTTAGTCGTAATTTGTCCGATAGGGAGATGATGGATGTTGTTTCTCTTCTTTCTTTGCTCGAGATTCACTTTTTAAGGCATGGGAGAAGAGATGTGAGGGTTTGGATACTCAATCCTTTGGAAGGGTTTTCGTGTAAGTCCTTTTTTTTAAGAGTCTTGTGGACCATTCTCCCTTAGGTGTTTCGGTCATTTGAAAGATTAAGGTTCTTAGGAAAGTGCAATCGTCTCTCCAAGAAGCTCTCCTTGCTTGTTGGGTCGTTCATGTTTCTTTGTGGGTTTCGGTTTCAAAGACCTTTTGTAATTATCCTATAGTAGTTATAAGTTGGACTGCCTTCATTTTTTTTTTTAAAGTTGGACTGAGGGGGTTGCCTTTGTATTCCTTCATTTTTTTTCTCAGTGAAAGTTGTTATTCTTATTTAAAAAAAAAAAAGGATAACTAGAAGTGTGGGGGCTTTTAACAATCGAGTGAAAGAGTTGGAGTTGATTGATGTTCCCCTAAAAACGGAAAATTTACCTGGTCTAAGGGTAGAGAGAGGCATACTTCCACTAGAATGGATAGATTTTTCATTTCAAGACCTTGGGACATGCTCGAGGATGAAAAGAAATAAATCCAAAAAGAAATAGATGAGATTGATTATGCGGAAGAAAATGGCACCTTTTCATCAAACCTCTAGAAAAGTGGTGCCGAAAAGGTCAAAGAACACTTCATAGGTGTGCACCTGCTTTTGTCTAAGAAAACTCTTTGATTCCTTTCTTTTCAAATAATAACCAAAAAGGGTTAATGTGAACCTGTAGCAAAACTTTGGCATCTTTAAAGGAGTGGACCGATAACATAAGAGCCAGAAGATTCCTCACATCCCTAGGGAGTAAAAAAAAAAAAAAAAAAAAAAAAAGAAGACCTTTTGATTGTCTTTTTCATTAGATGACTTAATCTTGTAGCTTCACATGGGAGTCTGGGACTGCATGAGATTAAGACAAATGGTATTTGATTGCATGCTCTTGTATACAAACTATTTTGTTCAGATACTGGATATGATTTAAAGTTTCCATTTTATTATCATTATTTTAAAAATTTCCTTATAGAAAGTTAGTATTTTAAAATTTTGGATATATTTGGGACACATTTACAGTAGAGAGAGATTAGAATGAAGAAAGTAAAACAAAGGAAATAAAACACTTCAATCTTCAATCAAGCTTTGGGGCTAAACAAATAAAGACGCAAAATTAGATCAAATGAAGTAGACAAAGAAAATGAACATAACTTAATAATTTCTCCATAAAATCAAATGGACGATGTGAGAAGTTGTGGGAAAGTGGGATGTGGGACTTTTCTTTTCCGGTCTATTTTGAAGGATTTGTTTTGTTGTTTGTAGAATATATTACTTTATTTTCATATTGTATGATGCTTAAATTTTCTTACAAGTAGAAGATGATATTTTTTTTAATTTTGTTTTGGCATCATGTATTCTTTGATCATTCAAGGCACAACTGGCCTTAAATGCATCAGTCGCCAACTCCCCATTTTTCTTCCTTGGAATTGTCCCTCCTTCATTAATGAAATTATGCTCCTTCCATCCTCTGACCACTACTCCAAACCCTTCGACTATCATACTGCTTATTCTTCTAGATATTAATGCACCTAATTTGATTGGAATTGGACCAGGCCATCCATGTTTCTCTTTTTGTTTCAGCTTCTACTCCCCCTAGAGAACTATTCTTTGAAATCAGGAATTGGGGTTTGCTTTGAACTTTTCATTGCTTCGTTTTCTTCTAGATAAGTAGTTGCTTATTCTGAAAACTCTCCATAAATTCTCCTCAGTTGTCTGCCGATAATCTCGAAGGGTGTCATACGACTGATTGAGCCACAAAAGTACCATCTCTTGGATGAACAATCTCCACTTTTAACTGCTTACAGAACCACAGAAATCCAATCCATCATGCATTGCATCTTGAGTGAAACCCCTGCAATTATCACCTATGGCTTCCAATAAGGTCGTCTATAACCACTTCATGGTTACAAGTGCATTGAAACTCAAAATTCCCTGCAAATTTTTATTTTTGAGTGAAAGCTCAGTTTCTTAGAAAAAAATCCCCCCATCATGATTGTTTCTTATCCAAAAGAAATCCTCTCATCATGATTACTGATATTAACTCTTAGGGTGCAAGGTAAGGATTATCCTAAAACTATAATAACCACCTTTTGCTATAGTAAATACTATTTTGTATTCTCCAATTAGCTATAATCGACATAATTTTAAAGCCCCTATTTGCTATAGTATTTACTATTTGCTGTAGTTTTTACTATTTTACATTCATATTTTTTTTTATTCTTTACTATAGTGTTTACTATTTACTTCTCAAACTAAAATAATTTACACTTTAAACACATACTATTATAACCCAAACTAAAATAATCTACTCCCCAAACACAAACTATTATAACCCAACTATGATAACCTAAGACTATAATAACCAACTCCTTACCCCAAACGGCCCCTCATTCTTTAAAAATTGAGCTCTAATGGAGGCATAAGCCTGTTATAATCTGTGGATGTCATAAAACTTGAAAATTTGAGCCTACCGGTGAGCCTCAAGGTCTGAGCCATGAAACTCTTTCAAAACATAGTAAAAATCTACTCTAAATTTTCCCATCTAATACATTGTGATTACCCAGCTTCCTCACAAAATTACTCGAAAACAATATTAATAATGACAATAACAAAATAAATGAAATCAACGACCACTCATGTCTCTTACAAAGATGCAATATTTCTCTTGATCCCTTCCTTAGAGTAAATGGTGACTTTCACTATAATCATTCTTTAATACTAGGATTCTAACCAAAAAGTTTATGATGTGTTGACACATAAATTTTGTGGCATGTTGTATGCATATTTTATTTATGTGGTATATTTAGCAAGTTTAAGACTTGTAACAGAATTTAATCTGTATTATAGGGTCATGTTAAGTGCATGCATGTAGCAATAAGAAAGTCAAGAGGCAATCTACCCTGTGATGTATGCATGTAGGGAAGAGATAAGTTAAGACAATTTACTTGTTGATGTTTTCATATATGAGTTCAAAAAAGGAAAATATCTCGACATAAATTATGGAAAGTGATTTAGACTACCAATCTTGGAGAATTCTTGAAGAAAAAGTATTATTCAATTGTTGTCCATATACGAGGGGAATGACTCCTATTTATAGAATTTAAATACAAGTGGGGATAAAAAGGGAAATGACCTAGACTTTTATCCAATTACCCAATTACCCAATTAACTCCCCTCTGAAAAGAAAACTTATCCTTGAGTTTTGAAAAGAAAGGAAATTGAAACAATCAAGAAATAAAATAAACTTGTTCAACAGAGTATGGCCAAACCAACCTCCTACGCCTTGAACAAAACTATTATGAAAAAAGTCTAAAACATAAACTCTTCATGTAGTTCATCAAGACTCCAAGCATTGTAGGTGTTTGAATACCTGTTGACCAAGCCAGTATCTTTAAGCAAAGAAAAAATCTCCATCCTTAGTGAATCAATAGCCTTCACTGATTGTACATAAAGGAAGCTTTTCCCAGAGAAGTCATATCTACCAAAGTTTCTCCGCTTCATTCCATCCCACATAGGTCCGGATAATAACAATGTGACCACTATGATTTTGTGAAATTTGGGATTTTGTAGTCTCTGCAACATCCTTCTTCTCATTTGGTCTTAGAAAAGGGCCTCTCACATTGAGACGAGCGGCAACGGATAAAATTGAATCCTAACAATTGAAGATATCACCTACTGTCAACATCTTTCTCAGTTTTGGTTCCATTGGGAGCATAGTCAAATAGAGACCTATAAGATTAAGATTTTAATACAATTGTTGTCCAGGGGAATATTTAAATACAAGTGGGGTAAAAAGGGAATTAACCTAGACTTTTACCCAATTACCCAATTAGCCCCATTCTTCTTACATCAGAGGTATTAGACTTGTGAGTTTGGAGTTAGGGGGTTTTGTTTTTACCCCTTAGGAGGTTGGTTTTTAACCTTGGTTTGTCTGTTTTTTGGAGGATTAACACTATTGACTATTTGTCCTGAGGTCCTTATTTAGACTCTATGGAATGAGAGAAACCACAGAATCTTCAAGAGATGGAGATGACTGCAGAATCTCTTTTTGAATTATTGCCTTTTTTTGTGCTATATCTTGGTTTAAAAATTTCTCATCTTCTAACAACTAATGAGCTTTTCTTTATCCTATTGGAAGAATTTGTTTGTAACATTCGTTGGATGTGGTTTGTCCCTTTTTTTCTTAATTTTACACCAAAATTGTTTCTTATCCCAAAAAATGCAGTGGTCTTTTTCTGTAGTCTTGGACTTTTAGTGGTGTCTTCTGAACAATTCTGCTTCAGAGCATCTGTATCATTCGTTGGAGGGATGTGAGTTTGCAGTTTTAATTGATTTATAATAAACTTGTCATTTTGTCAAAGTGAGCATAGTTCAGTTACCATATAGTATGTAATAGTTACTAAGAGGTTTGCGGTTCGAATCCCCCACCCTCTATTGCACTCATAATAAAATTGTCCTTTGATGCTAGAGCTGTTCGTCCATCTTTTAGGATAAGGATGGTTATTTGGCAAACTACTTTTTGACTACTTTGTGGAACATAGATTCTTTTAAGAAGTTGGGTCGAAGGGCGCTAGAGGCACATCTTCACAAAATCTTTGCCTTGCTTGTCAATGGACCGACAACTAAGAGCCTCAAGCATCTGATGTAGGCAAAAAGTTGGACATTCCATCCTTATTTCATAGAGAGCTCCAACCCTGGAAGCATATGGGCAATGGAGGAAAAGGTGTGGTTCAAACTTTCTTCATCCCTTGAATAGAGGTAGCAAACTGAAGGGGATATTCCGATAGCTGAACATTTTATGAAGCCTTTTCGTGTTTATTAATCCTTCTTACGTGGGATACCAAAGGAAATGTCAACTTTCTTGGGGATACTAAACTTACCAGATCATATTAATCACAGGGGACTTTACTTTCTGGGAAGCTTCTTGTAATCTATTTCATCAAGGAAATTGTTTGTTTCTTTTCCAAAAAGAGGAGGGGGGGAGGTTCCAGGGACCAATCTGCCCCATCTGTACCTATCCCTGACTGACTCGCTCTACAAGTGAGAACTGTACAAGTAAAGGAAAGAGCAGTTTAACAGCTGAACAAAATAAGGTTAAATATCTTACTTCTTTAACAACACTGTAGGAAATGAAATGATGAGGAGGTCCAATTTGAACATAAGTCTTGAATGGTAAAATTTGCAAAGAACTTGGAAAGAGAACACCGTGGGGAAGCAATGTGTCTAGTGGCCTCAAAGCGACCAAACCGTGGAAGAGGCTTGCTTATCTTACAACTCTGATTATGTTCAAATCAAATCTCAGCTCGAACAACTTTAATCACATTTTCCTATAAGAATTGAGATTTAGGCTTTGAACCAACCAAAATCTGAACAATATTGGCTTTAAATGAATCACCAGATGTCCATTGGAGCGGAAAATGGAGAACAAACGACACCAACAAGACCTTGAAAAATAGCACCCAAAAGAGATGTCGAAGCCCTTCATTATCAGCCTAGCGACGAGGACAAATAGAAGGCTACAAGCAATGAGAGCGAAGCTTCTGTTCAAGGGTGGAGGAGCAGTTCAAGAATAATCCATATGAGAAATACTAACTTGTCTAGGACATTTGGATTTCCACAAGGCCTTATAAACAAGCTTATCAATAGAGAAATAGGAGCAGCTGAATGCTTGGAAAGGGAGCTAACATAAAATTATCCAGAAGGGTCCAAGCTCCAACTTTGACAATTTGGTTGCATAGCCACCTTTTTATCCGATAAAGAACTCTTTAAGCCTTCATCTTTCAGCATCTGTCTTAAAGAGACCGTCCATGATAGAGTGTCTGCATCGCAATGATAAAAAACTGAACCATTGGGGCAATAAGAAGGGAATTCAAAGCCTAATTCTTTTTTTTTCCCTTATTTTTTTGATAGGAAACAAAATTCAAAGCCTAATTCTCAAGCCAAGGATCCTTTCAACAAAAAATTCTACTACCATTACCAAGTGTATAAACAACTCCATGAAAGTATCTCCAGCCCCATTTAGCCAACAATGCCATATTTCTAATCTTCAAACCCCAAAGCCGAGCCCCCCTTCCAATTGAGATTTGGAAATCAAATCCTATTTTTCCAGATGATTAATCTTACTCCCTCTAAGCTCTTTCCAAAAGAAAGCTTTCATAATTCTTTCTATAACAATAATCACCTTAGCTGGCTTCAAGAAAGAAGACATACAACAATTGATAACACCACCGGTGTTTTGGCTGTTTTCTAAAGCTCAAGGCATAAGAAAGAGCAATAGTCTTTTGGGGCTTAAGCGCAAGGTGCAAAGAAAGCGTGTTTTTTAGGCTCACTATATATAAGAAGTACTAAATAAAAAGTAAAAAGTATAGTTGTAGGAATATGAAGACACTAAACACAAGTAATTTTTCTGGCTTAGTAAAGTTTATTTTTTTAGATAATAAAAAAGGAAAAAAACTGAAATTATTATTATCTTTTCAAAATAATGAAAAAGCCCCCAGGCCCAAAACATAAGACGCATGCCTAAAATGTGCAGCTTATTTTGTGTGCCTCGCTTTTTCATGACGAGGTGCAAGACCAATGCCTAGCACCTAGACGCTTGCTTGGAGGGCCTTTTTTAAACACTGAACATCGTTTTACACAAAAAGTTAGTCTTCCACTTTGAAAAAGATTAAAGCATTTCCAATTCCACCTATCCAATTTTCTTATGAATCTTATCAATTATCGGTGGCCAAAATGAAGCTTTCTTTAGATAACCACCAAGTGGAAGCCCAAGATACATAAAAGACAAATATTCTACCTTACAATGCAAACAAGAAGAAGTGGGCAACAACTTGCCTTTTTCCATATTAACAGCACAAAAAGTATACTTTTCCCATTTAACATTTTGGCTAGAACACCACTCAAATAGCTCAATGGTTTTAATAACATCCAGCATCCCAATCATCATATTTGCAAAATAATATCGTATCAACAAATTGAAGAATAGAAACATGAACTTTATCTTTACCTGAACCAAGGCTTCGAAAGCACCTTGTATAAGGGCATTAAATGCACTTAGATCCTCACTAATTTAGAGAAAAAGGAAAAGGGAAAGAGAATCTCTGGCCTAATTCTCCTAGAAGCAGGGATTTGACCACGAGGTCTACCAGTAACAAAAACTGAGAATTTAGGGTCTCTAATGCAACCATTAATCCATGAAATCCACTTAGAATCAAAACCTTTTAAGGATAAGCACATTTTTCAAAAAGTCCTAATTCACCCGATCAAAACTTTTTCCAAATAAGGTTTTAGGATCCAACCTTTTCTTCTTTGAACAACACTCGACAACTTCATTTGCAATAAGAACTGGATCAATAATATGTCCCACCAGTGAAAGCACTTTGAGAAGAGGAAATAATGCTTGGCATAACTCCCTTGAGTCTTTCAGCTAATACCACCTTGGCAATGATCTTATAAACTGAAGTGGGAAGACTAGTGGGAAGACTGCCTGGCCGAAAATCTTTGACAAAAACCTCTTTCTTTTGAATCAAAGCAGATAAGATTTTCTTTCTTACAAGCATTAGCTTACCATTACTGTAGAACTCAAAAAGTTTTTGAAAATAGCACTGGAGAGCTCCAAATACTTGAGAAAAAAATCCAAACTTCAAATTGAAACCATCGGGACCCAGTGCTAGATTTCATTGATTGTGGTATTTTTCCACAATGAAAAATGGGACCATAAGGGCTAAATTTTGAGCAGCAGAAACTTGTGATAAACTAAGGTTAACCGGGATAGAATGAGAGCCGGAACATTGCTGGTACTGAAAAGAAAGAAGAGACTCGCAAAGGAGGAATTTATTATGCATGGTGAAATCATTATCACATATTTGTAAGGTAGGAGAGTTTCCAAACAAGTCCCATTTATCCAACCAAGGAAAGGATGGTAGGTGGTGAATTTTGGATAACAATGGTATTTTGTTTTCTCCCGCCTATTACTGGAAGAACAGGATTATTCCCATGGCATTGTTGGAAGGTTATTTGGGGAGATGTTAAAGAACTCCACAGCTCTCTTTGCATTGTGGTAGGATTACATTCAGGAGATGTTGGAAATATGTGGATCTTATTCAAGCTCTTGTTTGAAAAATTTTGTTGGAAAGAAGTGGAAAAACTTTTCCAACCATCAAATTCCTGATCTCCATGAAGGATGCAGGATCATGGTATTACTTTATGAGTTATGAGATAGAGAAAACACTGATTAATGAATGATGATCATGCCGATTGCTGATACTGAGGATAAGGAACAACTCTGTATGTTGATTTCTTGCTTTAATCTCTTCTATGAAAGCTCAAGCCAGTTAGGAAATGTCGTTTAAGAGATGGTGCTAAACTGTGTATTTGCTACTAGTTGTCAGCCCAGTTATGTTTCATTTGTGGGTCATTTATTCTTTTCTTTCCTTCTTTCTTTTGTATTGGGGGGTTGTGTGCTGAAAAACTAATTGGCTGTGTTCAAGATGATGTTTCTGTTGTTTGTGAACTTGAATCGAGTCCCTTACAAAATTTTAAAATCATTTGTTCATCAATTGAAGTGGATGAGGTGCATTATTTGATTGAGGACTTGGTCCTTTGTTAAATAAAATTTGCAGTACGAGTTTTTTCATTATATATGTCTTACAATCCACTTAGTTTTGCTGATAAATTGACATGCTGATAATGTTTGGCTATATGCTACAGATTGAAACTCAAAATGGCAAAAGGGAGCAAGGTACGGCGCAGGTTGGCTTCCCGTCAATTCAGGTCAAACCCGTATCCACTCCCTTATAAGAGGGTTTTCCCAGAGGATCTGTGCCCAAAGGATTGTGTCAGCGCTGTGGATAAGAAGTACTGGGAAGATGCAACATGCTCGGTATGCATGGAGTACCCACACAATGCTGTTCTGTTACTTTGTTCATCTCATGATAAGGGTTGTCGTCCCTATATGTGTGGTACTAGCCTACGTTATTCAAACTGCCTTGACCAGTACAAAAAGGCTTACACCAAAGTAATTTCATCCAACAATGTGCGACCAGTAAGCGCCTCGATCGACAACTCAGCTGTTGTACAGGATCCAAGTTTGCTGGGTGAAAATCATGAAGTGACTGAGCTTGCTTGCCCCCTCTGTCGTGGACAGGTGAAAGGATGGACTGTGGTTGAGCCTGCCCGAGAATTTCTGAATGCCAAAAAGAGGACCTGTATGCAGGATAGCTGCACGTTTGTAGGAAATTACAAGGAACTAAGGAAGCACGTGAGATCGGAGCATCCATCTGCAAGGCCTCGGGAGGTGGATCCTGTGCTTGAACAAAAATGGAGAAGACTGGAGCGGGAACGCGAGAGGAACGATGTGATGAGCACAATCAGGTCGACAATGCCTGGAGCTGTGGTCTTTGGGGATTATGTGATTGAAGGAAATAATTTTGGATTTGATTCTGACGAAGAGGAAGGAGGGTTGAATGCTAATGCTGCAGAAAGGAATGGGGGATTTGAAGTGGGATTTGATAGTAATTTGGTGAATATGTTTCTTCTGTTACATGCTTTTGGCCCATCGAGTGATGACCTCAACCGACGGATTAGACAGCCGGAGAGGATTTTCTCTCCCAGATCAAACGAAGGCACTACAGGTATTCCCAACGCCACTCCACTCAGTAGTTTTGATTCCATTAATGAAGACAGTGGTAATGGTGGAAGTGACGATGACAATGGGGGAGGTATGTCATTGGTTAGCCGCCTTCGCCATCACGGAAGGGTACTGTTGGGACGTTCGGGTAGGAGACATAGGAATAGAGAAACTAGTAGCAATAGATGATCAAATTGGGCTCAAAAACAGAAAGGAGGGGTAGGAATAGGAAACATTTCTCAGGTACATAGCTTAAGAAAAAGAAAACGTAGAAGAAAATTTAAATAAGGGAATACGACTTGTGGAATTTGCAGCAAAATTTGTCACATTTGCCCCATCTGAAAGGGGAGATGGAAAAGTTGGCAGGTTAGCCTGTCGTGTAATTTATTGTTAATTGTATAATTTCCTGATTGCCTTATCCTCCTCTTGATGATACGTCATTTTGTTGAAATTTACTTGTAATCATCTGAAATTAATGTATCTTCTAGACATTTGTTCTTGACAAAGTCATTCCACAAATGACACCAATTTGTTTACAAATTTGCTCACTCTGGCTTGAAGTTACACTGCACCTTCACAAATGTGATTGATTTGGTTTGATTATGAGGACATCAATTGCTTCTAAAGAATTTGAGACAGTGCCCTTGATTCTCTCATTTTCTACATTTTTAACTTCTAAATATGATAAATGGCCTTGTTTGCTTTAGGTACTCGATTAATTTTTAGGGAACATTACTCTTTTTGGTTCCTAATGTTTCAAATTAGCCCTTTGGTCTACTAACTTTTTAAGTCGGTGTTAATCTACTTAACTTCGATAGTAAATACTATTGAAGTTTGCACATTTATGTAGGAATCTTATCTTTGTCTATTTTGTATATTTATTGAGGAACATCATCTTATAACTTTGGACTTATTAACTTCGCTAAGTGGGTTAAACACAAGTAGTTTTAATAGGTTTCAAAAAATCTTACTAACAAAACCATTAAAGTTAAACTAAGAAATTTGACTAAATTATTGAGGTGGCAAGATTAGGAATGACTGTGAGGTGGGTGAGGGTGGGGTTGCACTCCCATCTTGGTCCTCATGGGGATTTTTAATTCTCGTTCTCGCCCTATTTTCTATTTTGGTAGTCGGAGAATCCCCGTTCGGGAATTTAGGTCATTGTGGGAAAGAATCCTTGCTTTTTATCTTATTATTTTTATTAATTAAAATTATTTAAAATTTAGTATTTATTAAAACTTGTAAGAAGTTAGTATTATTATTATTATATTTGTTTAAATGAATAATTAAAAAATATTTTAGTACTTTTTATTATAAATTTAATAAAAATTAAATTTATTATATTAGAAAACTAAAATATAAAAGAGATTAACATTAAAACTGTTGCTTACATGCAACTGTTTTCTCTCTCTCTCTCTATATATGTACAGTTAAAATATTCTAGTATTTTTTTGTAATTATATATATAAATAAATAATAAAAAATTCGGGTTAGGATCGAGATCGGGGATCCGATTTATATATCTGGTTTGATTCGGTACGGGATCAAATCGGGGATTCCTACTAGGCAAGATGAATTGGGAAAAAAAAATATTTTTTTAATATTTCCTTCCTCTCTAATCAGCTTCTCTCTCTCCTTTTTCTTAGTTCACTCTCGTTTTCTTTCCTCCCTCTTCTAATGAATTGAATCAAACGATTCTGAAGCATGACCAATTGCAACCTATTTTCCAGTTCTAATCAAAGCTCCACGACCCTTTCAAATTCGACCCAAATCTAAAAGTTAACCAGAAGGAAAGAAATCTCCTTCTCTTCATCGCCTTCTTAGTACCAATCGTTAGTCTTCGAGCTAATTCTCTTCCTCCTGGTAAGTGGGTTTTTCTTGTATAAGCCTTCAATTCCTTCATACTTTTTGTAAGCTATTGTTGGTATTAGTGAAATATACTCTCATTCCCCAGATTTGCAATCTATTGGAAGTACGACAAGTTACGTCTTTGTTAAGTTTTTTCTCCAGTTGCCTCCCACGAAATTGATCGGTTAAACATGACCCAGTTTCCTTCCATGAAATTGATGAATTAAAAAAAAACGAAACTCAATTGAGAAAGTAGCTTTTAAAAACTTGTCTTTATTGTTAAAATTTGTTAAGAATTCAGCCATTGTACTTAAGAAAGATGTAAATCAAGTTAAAAAATGAGAAGGAAACAGATTTAATTTTCAAAAATTAAAAACAAAAACGAGAGGATGAGGTTACTGAATGGGCCACAGTTGTTTAAGTGGTTGCAAGTGGTGGGGCAAGAGAAATGGAGGCTTCACACGATCAACTTCAACAAAACAATGTATAAAGCTACACAAAGCTCTAGAGCTTCAAGCAAATCATCAATGGCTCTTTACAGTGCATACAGCCCCATTAGAGGCCACGTATATCTCTGAGAAGTTGATGAATTCAAATTAGTGGTGAGAGACAGAGAAGTCACAAAGATGACTGCTTACATAGTGAGCTCACCTAGAATCTGCAATTGACTAAAAGATGAGAGAGGATGAAGATACAGGATAGAAAAGAGGGGAGGAGGGAAAAAGAAGAGAGAAAGGAGTTGATTTGTGTTTTTAGGCAAGAAGAGAAGCTGATTAGAGAGGAAGGAAAACTCTTCTTGCTACCAAAACAATCTAGTCAAATTTCTGGTATAAATTCAACGATTTGTTAGTAGAGGGACTGTATAATCTGACTTCATAGTTCATACAAAGAGAAAAAGAAAAGAAATGAAAAGTGATGAGAATGAAGGCAATTATACCACAAGGATTTCAGGATAAAGTTGCATTTAGTGCACTTAAAAGCTTCATTTATGACGAGTCTGACATCAATTAGTGGAACAATACTTCAAGCTACTTCAATGGCAGCTTCATCTATTCATGAAAGGTAAAAAACATCATGAAGACTTTTCAAGGGTTTTTAGATCGATGGTCCTCCCATTATGAACTTTTCAGTTTTTGAGTAATTTTCATTTTTTTAGGTTACTTTTGTTGGTGGTCTTTAGATGACTTAGTGACTAAATTTAGGTAATGTCTTGAAAGCTATATGAAACCATCCTGGTTGTAACACAATAATGATTTGTTATGATGGTTTTCTTTTTTTTTTTTAACGATATTGAAGTCTTTGAAGTCTAAGGTTAGGAGCAATAACTTTATATATGATTAGATTTGCATGCTAGGATCATTCGAGTAGTCTTGTTCGAGCTACTTGTGAACTGATTCAAAGTTTGAGTTTAGGAACAAGTTTTCCAACCTTTGATCTTGATCATCAAGATAAATCCATTCCATCTTTTTCCCTTGGGTTTAATTTGAATTTAGAGTTTTAGTGTGTATTGTTTATAAGAGTTCTCAAATTCCATGATGGGTTCTTATAGTTACTTGCATTAGAGTTTCTTATTGTTTGCTATCCAAGCTTTTGGCTCTAGATCGGACACTTTTTTTTGTTGTTGTTATTTTCTCTCTCTCTCTCTTAATTCATCTCGTTTCATTTTGTTCAATATTAAAAAAAAAAAAAAAGTGACATTTCCTATAAGCCCCTAACCCTACTTTTGTCACACCCCCTCCTAAATTACCCTCTTAATCTAGAAGAGAATGTGCCGACAACAGTCACCAACCCTTCTGTGGCACATATTGCCTAATCTACGTTCTTAACTTGTTTAGAAATCCTTGGAATACATAAATATCAGTTTAAGATATTTAATCTCAGATAACACAACTAGGGTGAACCACACAACATATTTACATCATTAACAGATACAGAGTTCAGTGGATCCTAACACTTAGCCCTTGTCCCCAACATGAACAACACTTATGTACAGATATTTACAATAAATCACCTAAGACGAATTAAATTGGAGTCTTTGAGTAGCAGAGCAATAGTGCAGTTAACCTCTAGGGAATTGACCACTACCTAGGAAGAAGAAAACATTTAAATGACTGAGCTACTAGCCCAGTGAGTGACTAATAAATCATAAACATCACGCTTTAAACTAAAACTGTCAAGAAAACTCATACTTAAAACTTTTAAAACATAACATAGGCTAAAACATAGCTTAACATGATCCTTAGTTGAGAGAGAACCCTTTTTCTCAATCCCTTCAACGTAAAACCTTAGTTGGTGTGGAGTATTCTCAACACAACCAACGTCAATTCTACTTACGTGGATGTGGTAACAACTAAGTACCGTCATACCTTAGGTACTACTGCTCAGATACCTTCTCAATGTCCTTCAGTATCGAGCTTAACTTAATCATCATACAATTTATTCATTAAAACCATGTACCCTTGAAAACATAGTATCATGGAACATAGGATGACCATAAGTTACATGACCTTAATTCTGAGTAGTTGGGAACTCCTGCTTATGAAGGTGGTCCTTTAATTTGTATGGGTGAGAGTGGCCAGATTGCCAGCTCAACAAGCCTACCATTTTGGGGATTCGTCTGATTGGGGCTGTCTCTTATACACATCTAGATGTGTATAAGAGACAGGCCTATGAGTGCGGTCCTTTAATTTGTATGGGTGAGAGTGGCCAGATTGCCAGCTCAACAAGCCTACCATTTTGGGGATTCGTCTGATTGGGGAGCTGGAAACTCAGCTACACAAGACGGAATTTACTCCTTCCCTGAAGCAGGGGTAAGTAGATAAATTTCTCCCTTAAGGGCTGATATCGGGTCTTGAACATAGTGACCAAACCCTCTTTTGAGAAGAGAGGACTCAGTCATAGTAGGACCATGACTTATTGTTCATTAGAGGAATCGATGGTACTTAAGGAGTTAGATGTAACTACAGGGGCAAAACAGTAAATTGGCCAAGCTGTACTTACGAACGATTTGTGAAAGGTCATCGCACTGTTGATTGGTTATATCTAATGGACATAGAAATATATCTGTAATGCGAAGAGTGCAACTGTCGGTCTTTAGTGGAGTGACCAACAGTTAACGGATGGTGGATCTCGTGATTAAAGAGTTTAGTGAGTTATTCACGTATCGTTGGAGCTTCAAGCTACAGGTTCATAAGGTCTCCTTAGTAGCTTAATGAGTTCAAGCCGAGAATCAGATTTTGGTTAGTTTGAAATGTTTAAATTAACAAGAGAAAATTTAATTATATGTGAGATAATTAAATTAATTAAATTATATGTGATATAATTGATTTGATGTATTAAATACATTAATTGGAGGAATTAATATAAATATGATTTATATTAAATACCATAACATAGAAAAAGAACTATGGTTTATATGTTTCATATGATGAAATATTAAAACTATAAATTATAAATATAATATGATAAGTTGGTTATTATATTTATTTATAATATATTAATTATATGATAATTATCCTTTTTCTTTAAAAACCGAATTGAGTGAGAGGTTTTTAAAATGATTATGGTCATTGTGAGATGAAAGGAAAATGTTTTTCCAAATTCAAGCTGGATAATTCATTCGAATTAAATCTCATAGAATCTATCGAGTAAAAGCATTTTACTAAACGATAGCATAGAGAGACTACATGATCGAGTTCCGAGTTTACTATACGATAGTTATTCATTTACTCGTTGCTGCACGATCGAGTAGCAAAGTCTATATGACAGGCTTCTTTTTACTAAACGATCGAGTATCTAGTCTATACGATAGACTTAATCCATTTCCCACTTGATTGTTTATTTCCTCATTTCCTCTATCCAAAATCACACAGAGCCCATAACTCCTGGATTCTCACACCGAAAATATCAAGGCAACTCTTGTGGTGGTGTTCTAGTTTCGTTCGAGGTTCGAGGATCGAGTTAGACTCGATAGTGATCGAGGATTCATTAATTAGTGTTGTTGGCTGTTTTGATTGTTACGTTCAAGTACTTTTTGGACGCATTGAAGATTGATCGAGGGGTACTTGAAGAAAGGTTCTTTAAAAGTTTGCATACTTTATCCCTTGTATGTTTATTTATAAGTAGTCTGTTGTAATTTATAGTTGATGCATAATCAGTTCCATTTAAACTGTAATTGTTTGAGTTGTTTAACAATAAAATTTGGAATGATCTGCTTCCGCTCACTGGATATCTATGTTTAGATTTCCTTCAATTGGTATCAGAGCTAGGTTGTTATGATATTCCAAATTCCATTGTTGTTTTGAACTTTATTTTACAGTCTTGGTGGGTTTTAAGTGTGTTCTACAATGCATTTAAGTGTTAAGTGTGTTTGTGGATGGTTTGATGGATGTTTCGGGATGATGGCATCTGTTTTAATGCTTTCTTTTATATTTCAAAGTTAATTTGTAAGGGCCACTGCGTTTTTGGGTATGATTAACTTGCTATCGAGTTTGTGTTCAAAATGTTAGTCGTTCGTGATGATGTTTCAAAGAAACATGGAGATGTTGTTCTCATCGAGGAAGAAGAAGACTAAGCGTTGGTCGTATCGTGTAGCCCAGGCTAAACGATCGAGTAGAAAAGTTCTAACTCGATCGTGTAATATTTACTAAACGATCGCATGGCTGATGTTAAACGAACGAGTAAAGTGTTTATTCAATCAGTTTGCATTGGTTACTCGATCATCTAAACCATGGGGGGTAAACGATCACTGAGTATATGATACTCGTTGCATGGTAGGCATATGCATGCACTAAATGATCGAGTAGGCCAGCATGCTTCATCGCATAGTCACTGGCTACTCGATTACTCGATATGTGATACTCGTCGTTTGCTCCTCAATCGTCTGGACGATCATGCTTCATCGCATAGTTCTCGTCTACTCAATCGTTTACGCATGCGTTTAAACTCGGTGCGCTGCACGATTGAATGACCTTCATGTTTCATCGCATCAAAGGTACTCGATCGTTGCTACATGATCATGGTTACTCGACCAACGTTACTTGACGATCACAAGGAAAAGCTACATGATCAGTGGGACGTGGATTCACCTGGGTGGTTCAAGACCCGATTCGCTTGTTTCAACCGGTCGACTCGATGGTTTTATGTAATAATTAGTTTTCATTTTATTTTGAAGCAATTATCCCGATCCATCATTATTTTTAATATACATGAGATGTATGTTAATTTATATGCGATATTGTATGACATATAGATTTAAAACCCACTTTAGGTTATGCATTTATTCATGCATCATATATTATAAGTGTTATAATATAGTAGATTGCATGATTAAATTACATGAAAGCATGCTTATGCATCATATGATATAAGAGTTATATTTATGCATGCATTAAGCATATTCATGCATCATCTTTATATTATAAGTGTTATAGTATAAGGGTGTATGAAAACATGTATGCTTGGTTCATTACTTTGTTATATAAAAGTTATATAAAAGTAGTAATGAATGAATAATGCATGGAACATGACACTTAGGTTTATTTATAGAGTTATGAATGCCTTATGGGTGTTGCTTCGCATTGAGGTTGATTTTGATTGTTTCATTATTTATAAGAGTTATAATTAATGAAATTAGAAATAAAATCAATAACCAAGAGTTGCGCAAACTTAGGTAAAATCATATTTTAAAAGGGTTTTAAAGTTTGATTGAGATAGACCTAAGTTTATTAAATCCAAATGTCTTCTCCATGTTGCACCAACACATAGCTCTTTCCGCCTCCTACTTGCATACAATTCAATATGTCTTCTTCTAGGGGTGTCCAACACATAGCTCTTCCTTAAGGTGACATTCTAGCCTTTTGCATGCTCCTTCATGCGTTCACCTCATCCTTGTCTTGGCCAAGGGTACATTTGGTTGAGCCACGTACCCCATTTTGTTGTACATTCGACCTTTCTCCTCAAGTTATCCAAATAAACGCATGATACCCTTTACTGGCCGCATGGTTGCTTCACCAACATCCTATACGTGTCAAGGTGATGTGATTATTGCATGGTTATTCCATTATGCCATCAACTTGCCTCCTAACTTATCACATAGTTCCCCTTTTTAGCCCATAGCTAAGGTATGCATCCAAGTCTCACTTTTTCCATAGGTGCATCCAACTTACCTTTTCCCTTTCTAGGCATGCGTCCAACTAGGGTTATTGGGCTTCCTTGGTGTATCTCTTTCCTAAGGGTTTGTCTTATGCTTCCTCCTTTCTTCTTATTAGTCTAAAATGGGATCCATAAGATCCCTCATGTGCCAAACCCTAGCCTTATGTGTCCAACCCTAACTCCATGCGCCAATCCTTCATTTACTTCCTTCTTCCTTGGCTTCTCAAAGTATAGCTTTCTTCTTGAAACTCAAAGGCATGGTTATGTGTCCTCTACGTCCCATTTATCCTCCAAGCATGCATCCACAGGGCTCTCTCATATGTCCACTTCTCCATCTAGGTGTCCAACACCTTATTCTTTAGGGTTTTCTCCACTAGTAGTGTCCTATGTTGCTCAATACTTAGCTAAATTCTTGTTGGGATTGGTGCCCTAGATCTCGTAGGGTCTTATAGTTTTTAATTGTATTGTACAACATCTTATTTATGTAATAAAATATGTGATGCTTAGTTTGACATTTAGTTACATTAAACCCACAAACCAATAAACTAATATCCAAAGTTATCTTGTAGCTTAAACATGTATGTAGAGACATACGGGTGGATCATGTTTAAGTGATAACCTAAATATTCTGTAGTAGATGGATAAGATTGGATACCTTATCCTAGTGACACTACGAGTACGACCCACTTTATAGATGTTACAATTGTTGTAAAGTGCTATAAATGATCTGATCCTGATCATTCATGTGGAATTTTACATAAAGAAGTTTGTATAAGACCGGACCAGGAAATATTTAGTCTCATTATATAAGCCGTTCATAATAGAGACTTACATTTCACCAAGATGACCATAGGTAACATGACTTGAATCCTGAGTAAGTTGTGAATTTCTGCCTATGAAAGTGGTCCTTTGAATTGTATGTGTGAGAATGGCCAGATCACTGACTCAATAGGCCTACCATTTTGAGGATTTGTCTGATTGGGGAGCTGGGAACACAGTTACACAAGAAGGAATTTATTGCCTCCCCAGCATCAAGGTAAGTAGATAAATTTGCTGACGCCACACCCTCTCCATGCCCAAGAGGGGTTTGGTCATATTTGGACTACAATTTATTGTTCATTAGAGGGATCAGTGGTACTTAAGGAGTTCAATGTAACTACAGAGGCAAAACGGTAATTTTGGCCTAACTGTACTTCCGAGTAATTTGTGAAGGGCCATCGCACTTTTGATTGGTTATATCCAATGGACACAGAAATATATTTGTCGTGCGAAGAGTGCAACTGCCAATATTTAGTAGAGTGCTTGATAGTTAATGGATGTTGAGTAAATTAATTAAAGAGTTTAATTAACTATTCAAGTACCATTGGAGCTTCAAGCTATAGGTCCATGAGGTCATCTCTGTAGCTCAATGGGGTATTTATGAGAATCAATTTTTGGATTAATTTGAATTGTTCAAATTAATTACATGTGATATAATTATTTTAATTTAATTATATATGATATAATTACTATAATGTATTTGATACATTATAATATAAAGTTTATTTGAGAGGAATTAAATATTTTGAATATGATTCAAATATTAATTGTGTGAATTGGATTCATATAATTAAATTTAATATAAAATGGATTTATGTTAAATATCGTTGTTGAGAGAATTAAACTATAGGTTATATTGCTATTGGATACAATATTTAAAATATAGATTATATGTTATATTTGATATTTATATAGTTTAATATATATTATATGATAAAGTGGTTTATCATATAAATATATATTGAATTTTTTTTTATTAAAATTAATTTTTATTTTAAAAAATAATTTTAGAGAGCCCTCCCCATTTTTTTCTCTTTACATTGGTGACATAAATTTATGATTTTTGCTCTTTATTAGTATATGGTCATGCACCTGTGATGATATATAATATGTTCAGGTGCCTTTGCGATAAAGACATTTTATGCAATAACTACGTTTAAGTTGTGTTTGTTAATGAATTGTTCGTAGTATGCGATGAAGTAATGCGTGTCACAGTTTCCTTGCACTGAAACCAGTATATATCCAACGCAAGTTTCTCAAAATGATCCGAGGTCGAACATAGGGATTGTCTTCATTAATGCGGTACTTATGTGATTATATGCGACCAGTTTTAATAATGAATAAAGAATGGTTGGTTTATACAGGAATATTAAATTGCGATGAAATAAAAATGCGTTAATAACGTAAAATCCTAAACTAATATGATACATGATACATGATACTAAGGTTGATAATGACTGTTAAGTTGTACAGAAGAATCGATGTATGCGATGACAAGTCTTATGAATGAGCAGAAAGAGAAGAGTAAAGAGTAAGAACATCGCAAGTTTGTTAATCATGTTAAGGACTCAAGTAGGGTTTTCGCTTTCCCTTGGCGTACACCTCTCGGTGATTCGGCCGCGTTCCCATATCTCTATGTGAAACAGAGATGAACGTGATGAACGCAAGGTTTGTTTCCATTCTTTGGAAATACTCCTCGCTTTAGTTTAACGCATTCTTCCAACCTTCTCTCGATAGGCCGGAATACACATCTCACTTCTGCTCTCACAGGTGAAGATGCCATCGAGCATGCTTTAGCTAAACTTAATTGATTTTCTTAACACAAATTAATTCACTCACTTAATTCTCACTATGTACCCCGAGGAATAAGAACACATCATGGAGAAAATTGATTATGAATGTAAGGAAAAAGACAGAAAGATGATAATGGTGACGATGATAACATTTATAATTCGGAAATTAAGCGTTTGATACATGTTGTGAATGAAGGATTACAGAAGATGACTACAGAAGAATGAAATAGAGATTAGAAACAAATAGAAAGAGTTTCAACGTCTGACACAGATCTCGAACGGAGATCGTGCTTACCAGCGTGTGAGTGGTGGAGAGGAAAGCTTCCCTCTTAGGCTTGCTTTCCCGGTAGAATTGACCCTTGCAACAAGCTTTAGCTACGAGAATTGAAGAATTCTCTGCTCGGAGACTCACCTCTCGGCCTTATCTCGTGGTTCTTCTGGATTTACTCTGGACGGCGCTTCAGACTAGCCTCTCTCTCAGAATAAAGTATATGCATGTCTCTATGTATATATGTATGTACAGTATCTGTATCTGTATGTTTTTAGTGATTTGAAGAAGCTATTTATAGGCGAGGCCTTGGCTCTTAGAATTTTTATGGTCCCCACTGCTATAGTTATGGTAGTTCCTGAAATGGGGAATGGAAAATTCCTTCTGTTACGCAATCAATTCGTCAGAAATGCACAACTAAAAGCTGTACACTTGTCAGAATCCTCCGCAAATGTGTTGCTCTTCACATCTTTGATCGATCGCCGCATGCGATGTTGTTTTTTATTACCGCATGCGGTTGAAATTGCGTTGATCGCAAAAGCTCTTGATCGATTGTCACATGCGCCGTCATTGCATTAATCATCTTTTCGTTCTTGATTGATGGGCGCAATGCGACGTAGATGCGTTGTTTATCTTGTCTTCGAGCCATGAATGCATGTAGTAACTGATTTCCTGCAAAACAGAAACTGAAACATTATATTCTATCATCGCAATGGTGTTAGTTTGTGTATTTACGACATTTCATAATTTTCACATTTCTTAGCCAATTTCTATACTATCGACGCAACTTTTCTTTCTTTTAGCCGCAATATCTAAATAAAACAGTATAAATAATTTGTATTTCTACAAGTTATCAATTGTGCATGAGTGGAAAGTCAGTTAATTTTTTTTTTTCATTCAGCTTCTTCTTCCTGGAGTAGAGTTACAGAGGTCTTCTATAAATTTTTTTTCTCTGTTTCCCCAATCTGTCTTCCTCTCTTAATTATTTTTCTCCCTCACCAAAAAGCCAGAGCCCACACACTTATGGATTCTCATCTCGGTGAATATAGGGAAAACCATTTTGGTAGTGGCCATTTGGAAAAATCAATGTTTTTGGTTCGTGATTTTTGGAGAAGAGGAAATGTGAAGAAATCGATCTTCAAGGGTAAGTCTCCTCTTTCCTATTCTTTTCTTAATTTTTTTTAGCATGCTGTATTTTTATCTTAAATGCATAATTTTTTGGTTTGTTCTCTATAAATAAAATGTTGTGCAAATTTTGGGATTTGGGTTCGATCCTATTTTTGCTCAAGGACCTTCAATGGTTCCTTTAATTAGTATTAGGGCGGGGTTTTTGGCCCATTTTTTTTCCAAAATTTCAGAATGTTTTTAAGTTTAATGGTGGGATTTAGCATTATATATAATTCATGTGATGATTGTTGATGAATGTTGTTTTCAGTTATAGATGTTTTCGGGATTGGGCATCTAGTTTATCGCTTTACTTTTACAAATTTATTTTGTAAGGGCCCATGTTTTGGTGCACAAATTTGTTACTGAGTTTTTATTTTCTGTTCTTGAATCGCTCGTGCTATTCCCAGTTGATTTCTAGAGAAAACGATGCCAAAATCAGAAGCATTTCGAAAGCAGTTCGAAACTGTACAGTAGCATCACGATGCTATGCCCTAGTGTCGTGACGCTGCGATGCGTTGGATGAAAATATTCTCCGTAGCGTCACGATGCTCTGAGACAGAGAAGATGTGCGGTCTAGCTCTGGTTCGCACGCGGTTCGTGATTTGCTGGTCCAGTTCGGTTCGTGGGTTCTCCTGTTCAAGTTTTTTGGGTTCTTCTTGACTGGTCATGGGTCGTTTGAGCAGTTCGTGGTCTGGTTTGAGCGGTTCAAGGTCCGGTTCACGTGTTTCGAATCGGATGACTATTAATTTGTAATAGTTAGATTTATTTAGTTTTAGGTGTCCAATCCAAGTCCATTAATTGTCTTTACATTATGCATGTGATGTATGATTTAAATTTTATTATTATATGGCATAATGTTTGCCAAATATAAAATTCTACCATAGGTTAGGATGACTATTAATTTGCAATAGTTAAATTTATTTAGTTTTAGGTGTCCAATCCAGGTCCATTAATTGCCTTTAAATTATACATGTGATGTATGATTTAAATTTTATTATTGTATGCCATATAGTATAAAATCCCACCATAGGTTATGCATTTAATTTCATGCATCATTTATATTATAAGTGTTATAATACATACAATTGCATAATTTGATTAATATAGCATGCTCTTGCATTATATAGTATAAATGTTATAATATATATTTGTATGCATTAATAACATATACATACATCATTTATATTATAAGAGTTATAATATATAGTATGAATATATGTTTGTATGGTGTGTTATTAATAATTTCATTACTTTAGCATATAATTTTTTTGTATGTTAGTAATGAAATGAAATTGTATGAAGCATGATATTACCTTAGGTAATTAATAGCTGTTATAATTTACTAAGTATGTCAATGGATGCAATATATGGTTTTAATTTATTTCATTTGCTTATAATTGTTATAAAAAAAATGAATTTAGAAACTAATATCAAAAAATCAGAATTGCATGCAAACCTTAGGTTAAATTCATTTTTTAAAATAGTTTTAAAATTTGAATCATATAGATCTAAGATCATATTTTTAATGCGATTAGAAATTTAGTTTAATCTTGTAATCGATTTAATAGGATCAAATTGTTTTTAATTAAAAGATTAACATTGTAACAAATGTATCTATAAGGGACCTTTTGTCGCAGTTCTTTCTAGGCTGGGATATTTAAGTTGACGGAAACGTAACATCCCTACTTGAAAACTGACTTGGAAAGGTGAATTAGATAGATTTGTTGCAAGCATGAATTACACTCTTTGTTTTGGCTTGTTCTCACGGGTGTCATGCGAACATCCAACTACGATTGTGTGCCAATCTCAACTTCAACTCTTGATTTTCAGCTAAGTTTTATTTTTGCTAGTCAGGAGTTGTCTCTTATATTCTTATTCTCTCATTTTTTTTCCATTTTTCTCTTTTCATATTGCGCCGATCTTGGAAACCCACATTCGTTTTAGCTTGCTCCCACGGATGTCATGCGAACATCCAACTACGAGCAGGTTCCTTTCACGACTTAACTCTTATGAGGTTGGGATTTTTTTTTGAATTTTCCTTGCGCTAACATTGTAGTTTGTTTGATTTTTTTTTTTTTGTTAATGGATGATGAACGCATTTTTTCTAAGGATAACCGCATCCGCTTGATCGCATCTGCTCAGACTTTCCTCACCCCTAAATTTAGAGATGCTCAAGGTTCTTTTTTGGACAGAATAGACAAATACTTAGTCAAGATTTTGAAAAGAAAGTTTGAGTAAAGTCTTAAAGGATAAAAGGTAAAGAAGGGCTATTGCTACGAATTATCTAAGTGTTAGTTAGAAAATACAAAGTGTGGGAAATGTTGCTAAGGGTATGCATATTACTCATCATGGTAGCACAATTAATAACGCAAAATATAAGATAAAGAACATAGCAATAATTGACAAAGGATGATAAGTAAGATGCTAATGCATACGGAAAGAATAGTTACTCAGTTATATTAAAATTATCCCAGTATACAAAGAATTACAAATATCGCAATACAAAATTTGAGCATGTACAAAGAATCAAGAAATAGCTTTTATACATAAAAATAATGAATGAAATAAAATGAAAGAATAACTGCAACAAAAAAAAATTGTAGATCTATTGAGAAGGAGGTTTAGGAGGCTCAAGAGGAGGATTTTGTGGAGGAACACGAAGAGTTTCTTCAAAGTGTAGATGTTGTTGTAAATGCGGAGGCACCATGGGACCATGTAGATAGGCTGTCAAAAAGTTGAAGTACTCATGGTTGCACTCTACCACTTGTCTTTGGTTCAGGTGGATCGTGTAGATATTGCATTGAATGTTGATCAGCATCTACCTTGTCATCGCAACACTGCGTTGCAACTCTACTTGGCTCTCGTGTAACTCTGTTATTCGCTGGCAGAAAAATTCTTGTTGATGAGAGAGAAGAGAATGCATTTCTGCAAGGTCAGTAGCTAGGGATGTGATGGTGGGTTGCTGCAATGTTTCATCATCAACGTTTTGGGGTTGAGCAGAAGTGCCTTCTCCCAAATCGTGTGGGTCGTTAACATGCAGCGATGGAGGAAAAAAAATGCGGTGGAGATGAAGGGGAGAAGGGTGCTGCTGGAAATGCATTGGGTGAATCAGGGGCAAGAAGGAGATTTGTAAAATGTTCAGGGAGTGGGGAAAGGGGTTCTGTAGGAGGGCTTGGAGGGCGAATAATCAAAGGTAAGGGTTCCAAGGGTACTTGATCTTGTGGTGATGGCTCTTGGACTTTTTCCTTGCCTTTGTCAACCTTGCGCTGTTTCTTGGGCTTTGGTCTTCTTCAATACCCACACCCAATGAGAGGCATAAGCTTGAAACTGTCCAAGGAAAGAAATACTGGCCTCTTACACACCCCACAAGACCACGAATCTACTTTGCGATTAGTTGGCCCATATCTATTGGAATGCTGCGTGTTATCCAATATGCAGCCATTACTCTATCCCTCGAAACTGTTTTGTCATGAGATATCGGGAGAGTCTCCTTTTCACCAAATATACCCAAAGCCGCGCTTTCGGAAGGAGTTTATTGGACGCAAGGGTTTTGATGCCTTTTAAGGAGACCGACCACTAATTTCCCGGTTGTGTTAATATCTTCATCGCATCCTCCATTTGTTCTTTTGTGGGAACATCAATGATTTTGTTATCCGACGCCTCCGGGATGTCCTTCATCTGATATAACTCATTGATGTCCTTTGCGCTGAAAGACACTGTCTCCCCTTTCATGATCACTGCATCTTTGGTGCCATGAAGTCGTCCGTTATAGAAAGCTCGCACTACCGTTGGGATTACGATGGATGGGCATTGGTAGAATGTTTCCCACCCATGTTCCAACACAACGCTTGTAATTAAATCTGGTAGTGGCGTTGGCGCAGGAAAGAATGGTTCTATCATCAGGTCGTCATTCTCTTTCTTCTTTGATGGGTGTCTTTTGGCCAATGCAGGCTCACTGCTTTCCGCTTTTGCTTTGCCCTTCTTTTTTGTCAACGCAAGGTGGGATCTTTGTTTTTGTCTCTTTTCCTGTTCATTGCGCTGTTCTTCCTTTTCCCACTCCACAATTTCTTTACTCTTCTTTTCTCGAATGCGCTGAACATTTACTCTGTGCCTATTCTCCTTTTCTTCCTTCTTCTTTTCTTCCTCTTCTTCTTCTCTCATTTCCCTTTCAAATTGCTCTAAGGCCCGCAATATGCGCTATTCTTCCTCGAGCCTTATTCTCTCTTCTTCTATCGAGATTGTGTTATTGTGACGCACTTCTTCATCGTGTAATTTTCTTCTTAAATTGCCTTCTGTGATGATTTGTTGTGCTCGCAACATCTTCTCTTATTTTTCTTCTTCTTCTCTTCTTCTCCTTTCCTTTTCTTCTACTGCACTTTGCAAAATTTGTGGGTCACTCGTTGACCTTTGCGGCACATTTTCCTTGCGACGTTGCATAAGAGGGGTGATGTCTGGATCCTCTCCATCGTCAGTTGCAACCATTCTTATTTGCGTTGATTCCTCTTCAGGTTGCGCTGATTCTCTTTGTTGCATTGTCACCTCCTCATCCACCCTTGCGGTGGTTGATTCTTTGTCGACTTATGGGCTTTCAACCCTCTCTCTCTTTTCTTCCGTTTTCTTCAGGTGCTTCCCTTCTCGCCTGCGTTCCCTCTTCTCACTCGATTTTCTTTCTTTCTTTTCCTTCCTTAGCTGGGCTTCTTCATCTCCTTCTGCCCTTTTCTCCTTGTTCTTGTTTTTGTTCTTCTCCTTCTCCTCAGCCGTCTCAGGCAGCTTCTTCGCTTCCACCTCTTTCAAAGTAACCCTGATGGGTCCTTCATAAGATTCTATTTGAACAGTTTCCTTAGGATCCGAAACGGCCAGGGCGCTTCTCCGCGAAGCTTCTTCCATCTCTTCTTCTGATGGCAAAGGTTGATTAACGACTCCCACTTCAAGTAGCCCTCCCTCCTTCTCCATATTACTCAGAATGCTCCCGAACACTTCTCTATCATCTCTTCTCTTCTTTTTGCTTTCAATTAACAGTGTTGGGAGTGGGGCACTCTCCGTGCTCTGCCCCTTTTGGATTTGGAGTGGTCTGGCTACTAAAGGTTTTTGTCGAGGTTTTTCGGTGATTCATGTGATGGATTTTGGTTGGGCGGTGAGGCGGCAGCTTGCTGCGAGGAATGTCGCCTCTCTTGTAGTGATTTGGGCTGGTGAAGGTGATGAGGGTAAAGAGGATGAATGGGAAGATTGATCGGCCATGGCTGTAATGAGTGAAAGAGTTGGGAAAGCTCTTAGGGTTTAGGAAGAAAGTTTGAATGTCTGGGTATGCAGAGGATTTGCTAGGGTTTCGTTTTCACAAAAGATTCAAGTAGACGACCTAAGATGGAGAAGGACAAAATTTATAGGCTGGGCCTTGATAGGCCCAACGCAAATTTTGCGGTGGCAGCCTTCGAGGTATTCAAAATGCCTGTCGCCGCGCTTCTCACATTTATGAATTAGTAGAGAAGTACGTCCTTTCATCTGCTAAGTCATCATTTCCTTGGAAGCCCAAACGATGGGACTACTTTTTTTGCAAAAAGAATTTTATCTTTTGTGTTTTATTCGGATGGGCGCAAGGCTAAAGATTAACGCAATGCATCCATTAATGCAAATGCATATTTGCAGAGGACGGGCAACAACGCATGTATCAGTGCAACACACCCCTTAACTCAATGCATTTTTGGAGGACGGGTGCACGGTATTTCTACTGGCGCAACACTACCTCGACATAGTGCTTTTTTGATAAAGATGGGCGCAAAATAAATGTGAGCGCAACACACCCCTCAGCACAATGCATTTGGGTAGGATGGACGCAAAGTGTATCTTGTTGGCACAAGATGTACCCATCATCGCAATGCATACCGAATGTATTTTATTATTTATTATTATTATTATTTTATTATTATTTTTATCAACACAAGTCGCTAGGACTTTGCGGTATTCACTTTCTTTTAAAAAATCATTCACAAAAATTTAAGAACAACGCAATTAATGCAGAAAAGTAAGGAAATTGAACAAAGCACGAAAATTAACACAATTGAATTAAATGAAAAGTAAATTCATAAAGCAATAAAAGCTAGTTTAAGAAAACAATAAATAACGTAATGCATAAAGCAATAAAGAAAGCAATTAAACATAGACTTTAGAGATGCTGATTGAAAGAAATTTCTCACGATTACCGCAATCCACACCTCTGCAGGCGGTCAAACTTGCCTGCACAATGTCATCAAGGACATTGTTCACCTCCTTACCTCATCCCGCGGTGTGTACAGGAAGAGATAAAATGATTGAATTTTAACTTTTTTTTTCAAATCATAGGAACCAAATTTACAATTTGACCTAAAATTTAAAGTAACTTTTGAATTCAACTTCACTCCAGTTGGTTGAATGCAATTCAAATTCATCTCGAATATTCATTCAATGAAGCCCTCCTTGAAGCTCCCACCCTTCAAATGCTTAGTAAAATAGCTTAATTCTCCCTCTTTCTCCATGTCTACCAACTTTTCCAAAACTTGAACATGAGAAAGTAATGGCTTATGAAAGCTTCTTGGCTCTTGATCCTGGGCTCCATTGTTCTATACCAAAATACTCCAAGTACCCCTTTTTTTGGGGCCTTCAATTAGCTTTTTTTCTTCCTTTTCCTCATGATGAAACAATACGTATCTCAAGTACTCCGATGTGGCCTTCAATTTGCATCGTTTTCCATTTTTTTCCTTTTAATATACATGATAAGATGGTCTTTAGTAACGATAAGGTATCAAATAAAGTAGTTTCTTCTTCCTATAATAATGTGCAACATCTGATGATAACATACGAAAGTGAGTTAAAATGTAAATAAGAACGAGAGCAAAAATGAAAATTTGAGTTAAAATATCAAGAAAAAAATGATTTGAAAAAAAAGACTCGGTCACATCTACCAAAAGTTTAAAAAGTTATTGTGTTGGAAAATCCTCCAAATTTTAACTTTTCCAACAAAATCCACATGAAAGATGATTAAAAAAGAAAAAAAAAAAAAAAAAAAGAAGAAAAACCATGGAAGAGGCAGTAAAGGACAATGCTTAAATCCAAGAAGCAGTAGGATTGTTATGCCCACAGCAATAGTGAAGAATAGAGCCGAGGCCGACTTCACCAAGCGACAAAGGGCCCCAACCTTCGCCATTCTCCAATCGACAATTCTTCACCGTCTGTTTCACAGTATGGCAAAACCCAATTTCAACAACTATTTGTTGCTATAAACCCTAAATCTCTGCTCCCGATTAATCCCATGTCCATGAATTCCTCGCAATTCAATTCATACATAGTGCTTCCATGGAATCCGCTATTCCAATTGTAAAGAAAGAGCACAAAACCTTCGTTAGACGACGATTACCGCCAACCCCACCACCCCCACCTTCTCTTTCTTCTTCCTCTTCTGCCCCTCTCAACCCAACTCTAATCGCAAAGCCGGAAAAGAAAACTCGGGATTTGCCTAATTTTTCCGAATGTCATGCTTGTGGATTTCGTATTGATGCTGTTGACGGTCATTCGAGGCTCAATTCCCTCTACAGCGAGTGGCGGATTGTTCTTCTTTGTAAGAAGTGTTTCTCTCTTGTCGAATCTTCCCAGGTTTGTTCTTACTGTTTTGCTGACTCGGGAGGCGATTCTTTTAATTGCTGTGAGTGTAACCGTCGGGTTCATAGAGAATGTTTTTCTCAGTATAGTAGAGTTGCTCCTTGGTCGTATTCCTCTTCGGGTTCTGAGTTTTCTGTTTGTATTGATTGTTGGGTTCCTAAACCGATTGTGACAGCGAGGGCGGTATTGAGAAGTAGGAAAATTAGGAGAAAGAATATCCATGTTTCCGATTTGCGGAGTTCTAAGGTCTCAACTAGCGGAAACTGCAAATCTTTGAGTGCAATAGTGAAGGATGCAAATTGTTTGGTGGAGAAGAAAGTTGATGCTGCGGTTAGAGCTAGGGAACAGGCGCTGAAAAAGGCTGCTGTGGCTAGGAGGGCTTCCGCTTTGGCAAGTGATGCCTTAAATTTGGTTGCCCAAAGGGATGAAAGTGCTGCCAAAGAATCTGGGGACTCTGCTGAGGATGCAGAGTTGGCAATTCAGTTGCACCGAGCTATGAACAGTTCTCCAAGATTTTCCAAGAATTTGTGCTCAACGAACTCAAACTACATGGATTTTGAGAATATGAGGGTGGATGATGGCGAGACATCTGTAGGAGCACTGTTTAGTGGGGAGTTTGATTTCTTTAAAGCACCCCCAGTTTTGGTAAATGACAATATATGCAATTCTCCTGATAATACTGCTTCTGAACCTTCAGTCACGGCTAAAGATCATGTCTCACCATTAGAAATTAATCATTTAGAATCCGCAGGTAAAGATCCGATGTGTGTAAAGGGCAATGTTTGCCCAGTAAAGTGTGATTCTGAGTCTGTGAATGTGGAACTGCCTTCAAAAAAAGAAATGAGGAGCAGCTCAATTAAATTGACCAATGCCGGTTGCAATCACGACAGGTTATGCTCTGAATCTCAACTGTCACTCACACAAGAAAAGTATGATCTACCCAGGGATGAGAGATGCATTGCCAAGCCCTATCACTATTTCTTTAAGTATAGGAGGAGAGATACAACGAAGCGTTACCTCTTGAAGTATAGCAAGCGAAATTCAAGATTGAAGAGAATGCCTGATTGCAATCCTAAAATTCTTGTTGATGGAATGTGCATGGGTGTTCCATCATCCTCTGCAGCAATTGTAATTAGTAGTACTGAAAATTTTCCAGTAATTTCAAATGCCTCATTTGGATGCTGTGCTGTTCCTCTGCAAGCTTCTGGCCTGGGTGTGAATGCAGTTCAAGAAGTCAGTAACCAAGGAAGCAGGTAAGCATCATGCTTTTTTCCACAGCTGATTATTTAAGGTTCCCTATATATATATATAAACTGACAACATTGGAGGTAGTGCGCTAAGCTTGGTTACACGAGCTTATCTCCCAAGCGGGGCACAATGCTAAAAACTCAGGGTAGAAGTACTGTGTCAATGTTTCACCTCTTTCCATTAAAATTTGCTTCAAATTCAATATATGATTTGTGATGAGTACTATCTGTATTGTAAATGGTTGCTTCTGGTGCAATGCAATGAGCATACATTAATAGTCCAGTACCACCAAAATCAAATCACTTTCAACCTCTCAATCAGTAGGGTCCCTCCACAAAATTTATTGATACATCCTCCTCTACTCAGTACAGGGATTTTTGGTGGCTGCAAAAACTGCCACGGTTCATATAGCTAGCTAACTGTTGTTGGAAGGTTGTACACTCTCCCACAAACTGTTCATATCTCTCCTCATGCCTGACAAATACAACTTCCTTTTAACTTGATGATATTCTTTAAAACTATCATGGAAATTGTGTAAAATCAATATGAATAGTAGGTGATGTTGAGGGATTACAATTTTATGAGAATTAAACACACTCCGTAATAGATGAATGAAATGGCATTTTAGGTTGAAAAGACAAAGGAATGAATAATAGAAAAAGAGTTGCCAGCTCCCAAGGGGAAACTTTGTTGGCTAAGGCTTGTGGTCTCTTAGTAACATCTACCTAGAGATCACGTCGGATCTTTGAGTGAGCTTAATATAGAAAACCTTTGATGTCTCAAAGTTTAGGTCTTGGAGCATGTGCAAACTTCACAAAATATTAGGAAAAATGTTGCAAGAAATTGGAAATCAAACTTATCTAACCAATGAAACCATCATGGGTCTGCCTAATGGTCATAGGGCCTTCAGTATAATAATAAAGGGCATACAGGGAATGAGTTCAACTGTTCAATCCATGATGACCGTCTATCTAGGATTTAATGTCTTACGAATTTTCTAATTACCCAAATATTTTTGGACTAGGTGGATTGTTCCGTGACTCGTGAGATTAGTCGAGAGATGAGGGAGGGAGATTGCATTTGAATATTTGTTTTTTTTTTTTTTTTAAAATCAAGGATACATTTTCAAAGAAAAATGTGGAAACAAAAAAAGAAACTATAAAAAAAAAACACTAAACACTAGTAGAATCATGGGAATTGGTAAAATTAAGGAGAATAATGAAGCACTCCTTTTGAAGTGGAAATGGCTTCACGGTTGATTTATTTCAAAATAAGTTCGTCTTCAAAATAAATTACCCGTGAAGCCATTTCCACTTCAAAAGGAGTGCTTCATTATTCTCCTTAATTTTACCAATTCCCATGATTCTACTATTGTTTAGTGTTTTTTTTTTTTTTTATAGTTTTTCTCTGTAGTGTGGAAACCATTAAGACAGGCTTCATTAAAGGTTCAAAATAAATCACCCGTGAAGTCCTCAAAGAAACATGAAGCATAATAAGGGGACAAACTTCTCTCTTGGTGCTCTCTCTTGGTGTTCCTCCTGGTGCAAGATATATGTTTGATTTGATATGCTTTTATTTTCTTTGATTAGTTTTATTTTTTGCACTCTTTCGTATGCTTATTTTGTATTCTCAGTTTTTCTATTCTTATTTCAATTTCTTTGTAATCCGAGCATTAGTATCTTTTAAGTCCTGTCTCCTTTCCATAATAATAATTGAGGGACAAACATTGCTAAGCTCTTTACCAATCCTCTAAATATTCTATTGTTCCTTTTTCACCCCAAAGATTCTACACGATAGCTCATACTCCTGCCAACCACAAGACACGACCCTTATTGCAAAAAGATGGGTGAGAAGGAACTCCTCGATCATATCTCGGGTGTCCCTAGGACGGACAACCAATGATCTAGAGATTTGTTTGGTACTTCAGTGATGTAGCCTAAATGATAAAAGGAGAAAAATCTCCAAGAACCAAGATTGTGAATATTTTATTAGAATGAATAATGTGTTTGATACAAGAGGGAAATGTTCGTATTCATAGAGTTTATTACAAGTGGGGGTAAAAAGGGAATTAACCTAGAATATTATCTAATTACCCAATTAATCCCTATTCTTCTTACATCATTCTACCCCTCCTAAAAGAAAACTCGTCCTCGAGTTTTAAAAAGAAAAAATTTATGAAACAAACAAGGAATGAAATAAACTTGTTCAATGGAGTATGACCAAACCAACCTCCTACATTTTGAACAAAAATATTATGATCAAAGGTATAAATTCGAGACAAAAAATCCAATACTGCCACCAAAAATGAACTTCTTCATCGGCCATAAATCCAAAAAAGATGTTTCCTTCAAGCTCATTCAAAACTGTATTCAAAAATCACAAAAAAGCACCTTCCAAAGAGAATCGTTCAAGAATGGCGTCTTCTTTATTATTCGATTCAAGTTCTTTGACAGTTTGGTGATCCATTTCCACCGCAATTAGTGTGTCATTCTTGTTCAATTCTTGCTTGTTGTAGCGAGTGAGCTTAGAGGATTCCTGAGCAAGTTTCTCAAAAATATCGTCGATGAAACTGTTCATAATCCCCATGTCTTTGCTGGAGATTCCAATATCAGGATGAACTTGCTTGAGGACTTTGAAGATGTAGATCTTGTAAGTCTCAATGCTCTTCTTAGCTCTCTTCTTTTTCTTATCGGAGGCGTCCTTGGGAAGCTTCTTCTTGGCTCTTGGTTTCTTCTCCGCAGGAGCTTTCTCGGCCTTCTTCTCCTCCGCCGCTGGCTTCTTCTCAGCGGGCTTCTTCTCGGCCTTTGGTGCCTTTGCTAGGTTACGAAGGCATTTGGAACGAAGATGGATTTCTTTGATGTAAACAAAAGTGAGTTCTTGTTCAATTCTTGCTTGGTGTTAGATACTTCTTTTTCATCTTCTTTGTTGGATTTTTCTTCACTTGCTACTATTTATAAATCAACATCTTCAAATTCTTGTTTTTCTTCAATTTTATCTTCAAGATTTTCTATTTGAAAATTTTTCAACCATGATACCTTTGTTTTTCTTCGATATATGAAATCAATCCGTTCTTGAATTCTTGCAAATGAATTGATAGTTGATCAATATGTTGATTCATTTTCCCTAATGAACGTTGGATTTCTTTTGTTATTTTTTTTATTTCCTCCAATGCTACAAGATCAAAGTAGTTATTTTGATGGATGTTTGAATATGTTTTAATCTCATAGTGGGCATAGGACTCATCCATTGATCTTCTTGAATCAACCTTTCTTGATCGTGTTTCATAATCAAAAGAGTAATTTTGAGTCATGAACATTCTTCTTGGGTTGTAAAAATCCATTTTTGATTATTTTTTATGATTCTTTAATTCATCTAACTTCCATTCTTTACATTGATTTCTTGAAAAATGGGTTTGATTGGATCTTTAGGTCCTTTTTCGATATTGTTACCTTCTTATTCTATCCCAAACTACCTTAGAAACTTCATTGGAGTCACTAGAATTACTAGAATCAAAATTCCTATGTGGACAACGATAGGTTCTTTGAGAAAATCGAGTATGGGCAAAATTAGTATGTGGAATTTTTTTTTCTGAATCACTTGAGTAAGAATTCCAGTATTATTTTTTGAAGTAAAAATGATTTTCTTGCCTATACCAACTACTGATTTTTTTCTTGGACGTCCCCTTTGATAATAGTCCATTCTTGCAAAATCTTGATAAATCTTTGGTTTCCTCCCTCTTTTTTGGAATTTCAAAGGTTTTCCCTAATTAGATGTATTGTCTGGAAACGAGCACAACTCAAGAAGCTCCCTCTTGTTATCGGCATCGCTAAGAGTTTTCTAGACTTTCACCGGCGGCAGTTAGCTTGGCCCAAATCAGATGCTCTGATACCTATTTGATGTAGCCTAAGAGATAAAAGGAGAGAAATATCTGAGAACCAAGATTGTGAATCTTGTATTAGAATGAATAATGTGTTTGATACTAGAGGGGAAGGTTCCTATTTATAGAGTTTTATTATAAGTGGGGGTAGAAAGGGAATTAACTTAGAATATTATCTAATTACCCAATTAATCCCTATTCTTCTTAAATAATTTAGTCTTTTAAGTTTTTGTACTCAACAAGGGTGGTCTCTTAAATGTTCAGTCTGGCCACTCACTGATGGGAAAAAAGCTTCTGTGTGTTCCAATTGGTTTAAACAAGAAAGGGTGGGCTTGTCATTTGGGGGTTGATTGGAGATTTTCGGCTGAAGTGAGTTGGATTAAGATGAATCTTCCTTGAAGAACTCCTCTAAGCAGCTGATGGCTCATGATAATTCTTGTTTGTTGGATGATCAGAAAGTGGCCAAATCTAGGACAAATCTAAGATGAATTCCAGTTGAAGTAATGCTGATGTAGAAAAACTGCAGTCTTACAGCCATTAAAGGTTAGGCTCACTCTGTCATCATTTGAAGAAAATTCTATTGTTCAAGCTCAGTTTGGGACCTTGGGTATAAAATAAAAAATGTGGTAGCAGTTGATTTTAACAAGAACTTTGTGGTATTAAAGACTTCGTGTGCACAACTCGTGGTTAGAATTCCATTGTACACTTGAATTTTATTTTCAAGCAAGAGTAATTATCTGTTAGGTACTTAAGCACCTTGGAGAACTACACCCCAATAGCTGAGCCAAACCACTTAACTATGACATTGGTCATCCCATTCTAACCAATGTGGGACAAAGATATCCCATACTACCTTGGTTCCTAATAATAGTCCATCCTCATCCCGACGGCTACTCTGGCAGTACTTCACTCAGCCACACCCAGTCAGAACTCTTTGTCGGATCCACTCCAGAACGTCAATAACCGACTTTGATACCATTTTTTGGTACTTAAGCACCTTGGAGAACCATACCTCAAAAGCTAGCTATTGGGGTAGGAGAGCCCAACCACTTAAGTACCACATTGGTCATCCCATTCTAACCAATGTGGGACAAAGGCATCTTATACTACTTTGGTTCCTAACATCATCACCTATTTTAGTTGATAGGACAATACTGAAGTTTGGCGACAATGATTCAGGATTTCAGTTCAATGGAAAATGGAAATTAATATGAGATCATTTAAAATTGGAAAATTGATCAATAGAGACACTCTTTGCAAGAAGTCATCCAAAGTTATGGTGGTTGGATCTCGATTACCAATTGACCTCTTATTTATCGGAAGAGACACGTCTTTGAGGTAATTGGTAAACAATCAGGGGTCTTAGTCAGTATATCCTCTCAAACTCTTAATCTCCTTGATTGGTTCTTCTGCAAAAGTTGGAGTTACAAAAGATCTCTGTGGATTTCTTCCAGGAAATATTGAGATTAAGAATAAGAGCTTTGGTTTCATTATTTGATTTGGAGATGCTTCTCTATCCTTCCATATGTAGTAGACCTTTCGAATGCTCTTAATGAATGACTCAAGCTATGGGAGATGAGGGTTTTTCAGATTCTCAGTATTCAAGTATAAATGTTGAAAATGGATGCAACATTAATGATCTAGTTTTTGTACTACAAACTAACTTTAATCAAAACGTTTCAGATTCTATCTTAGCCAATGATTTAGTATCAAAGGAGGGGCCTCTTGAGATTACTAAGGTTCAGGAAAAGCCATCTAATAATCACTCTATTCTGAGTATCAATGAGAATTTTGATTGATACAGACAATGTTCCTCAGCCTTTAGTGCAGATAGTCGTCAATGGAAGTATCTGATTTGTGAGCCTCTATTAATAAGGAAATTCCCATCTATCTTGCTTTATTATTAAATACCTTAGCTAAGCAACTTCCTGGCGTGAACATGGTTTTGCTGCCTTCTATACATTCATCTGACACTTTTATTTCTCAAAGGATGACAATGGTTAATCCTTCACGGCCTATTGGTTATTTAATTTCTCCTCTTTCTCATTCCTTGGATGACATCACGAAGCAACAAAAAGTACAATAGGCCCCTGATTACTTTGATGCTACAACACCTTTTCCCTAAGGAAAATGTTCCCTAATGTTTGCTTTCAATTATAAGGACATAAATGGGAGAATTAAAAAGGCCCTCCCCTCTCATCATACTGAGAAAAAAGAACTCCCTAAAATCGAGGGGTAATCATGACAAGGCAGAGGAAGAATGTTCTTCAATTTTGCTTCCCTATCAACCTTTACATAGTCCTCAATTATGTAGCAGACAACATAACGTTCCAAGGTATTTCTTCAATCATTTATAATTCTGACTCCAGCAAACAGTTTCTTAAATGATGTTCCAGCCCTCCTCCAGGTGACTTCCAATCATGTTTGGATTCGTAAAGAGTAAGTTAATGCAAGTAGTTAGGACTCATACCATATTCCTTTGGAACTAGTAATTGATAGTAAATTAATAAAATAAAAAAATAGAAAGAAATAAATAATTAGTTTTGGAAATCATATAAAGATATCTATTTAATATAGCGATTTGTGCAAGTATTTTACGATTAAGAAGCAATTGCTGCACAGCTAATATTAATAGTAAGTAATTAATTAATAGTTACCAAGGTTCTTTCTTTTAAAAGTCTTATAATTTGAAAATACTTAACCCATTTTCAAAATATCAAGTGGATGGATAAAAATCTTTTGAAGAAAGATTGAGAAACAGAACCATCATACTTCACAAGCAATGCATTTATCAAATTCAAAATGGATTTGACCACGGAAATGCTCCGATACGATTAATTTTTTGTAAGGATATTGAATAGTTACGGCCAACAATTTGCATGGGATAATATGACAATTTGAATAAAAAATCTACATAGAAAGGTTTGAAGGAATTAGGCCAAAAATTAGGATACATTCTGGAAAAATAAAACGATGAGCAATTTGTGGAGGCCTTTGAATCTCTATATTCGGGTGGGTTTGACCAACAGTATGTGCAGAAGTCAAAAGAGTCCAGAAACTGAATTTTTTACCTCTTCTCGAATACCAAGTAAATTTGCTTATATTGTTGAAACTTTGTGGATTGTAATTGAGGCAGATCCCTCCTGAAACTCGTTATGTGTCCACCTAATAGCAGCCTCCTTGTTTGAATAAGCAATGAAAACTATATCATGGAATACTCGTGGTCTTGGAGATAAATCTAAATGTGTAGCACCAAGAAGAGTTCTCCAGAATCAATGTCTTGATTTGGTTCTTATTCAAGAATAAAAAAGATAATATTTTGACCTTTGTTTATCAAATCTTTATGGAGCTCTAGGGAAATTGGTTGGATTCATGTTTAATCCTTTGGCAAATTAGGTGGCCTTTTATTAATGTGGGATGAAAGGCAAGGTTTCAGCTATTGAATTCGTAAAAAGGAGGGTATACTTTATTAGCTTAACTTTTTACTAATTTGCAAAAAAGGCCTGTTGGATAACTTATGGTTCTACTGAATATAGGGAGCAGAAACATCTTTGGAGACTGTTTTCTCTGTCTTATTATGTTTCTGGTCTATGGTGTGGTGGTGGCAATTTTAACATCACTAAATGGACTCATGAAAGATCGTTGTTGGGAAGACAAACATAAGGAATGAGAAAGTTCAATAAATTTATTGAAGACACTGGGTTTTCTAATGGTAAATACACTTCCAGGATGGGTGATGAATCTTTCCCTTCTCTCATTGATCGGTTAATTGTTTTTGAAGTTCGAGATTGTTTGCTCAATGTTCTAGAGTTTCAACACTAGCTCGCATTTTTTAGATCATTTCCCTTTCAAGGAATAATCATTGGAAGAAAAGTTTTATTGCAGAACTCAGTTTTTTTATGCTAAATCAGAAGCAAACGAATTATTCTCCTTCTAACTTCATATTCATCTTGTTGTCAAAGGAGAAATCAAAGGATCATATATGTTTGAAGAATGAAATTTGGTCCAAAAATGAAAATTGAATGGGATGAAAATTTCAGCTTTTTTTCATCGATTTTTGGCAGCCAAGAAGAGAAAACAACGTTGATCATTATTCTTTCCAGAAATGAGGTAGGTACTTCTCCAATTTAGAGATATTGAGCCAGAAATCTTGGTCCTTCTCCATTTGTTGGTGGCCCTTCTTTGGCATTAAAGTCAAAGCTTTTGTGGTCAAACATAGTGAAAGCTCAAAATATGGCTTGAGAGGAGTCGAAGGATCTTTCACAATAAATCTCTTCCTTGGTTAGACTGGATCAGTTTAGCTCATCTGAAAGCTTCCACTTGGTGTTCTCTTTCTAACCATTATGCAAACTTCTCTAGTTCTCTATTCAAGACTTGTGCCTCAATTGGAAAGATTTTATTTATCCTCTACAAGCCTTATCTTCGCTTTCCTATGTTTTGTACGCCTTTTATTTTCTTTCCCTTCTTGGGCTACATGTATTTTTTAACATTAGACACTTCCCATTATTTCAATGAAAATATTGTTTTCTCTAAAGATAAGGATCATATCGAGAAACTTCCAATCAACTTTGTCGAATGTCTTCCAATATCAAATTTAACCACAATGCCCTTCTTCTTTATAATACACTCTTCCATCACTTCATCAGCAGTCATCTATTATTCATCATTGGTACTTTGATATGATGGAGGGTTCTCTTTTAAGCCTTTTCTAACTCTAGTTATAATCTTGGAGAAGCTCATGCACAACTTTCTTTTTGAAGGGGGTGGATGAAGGTAAAGGAAAAGGGACCCACTTAGTCAGATGGGAGATCATTGAGAGGCTGGTTTCTTGGGGGAGTTCTGCATGAAGGTAAAGGAAAAGGGACGCACTTGGTCAGATGGGAGATCATTGAGAGGCTGGTTTCTTGGGGTGGCTAGGAATTGGGAGTTTAAGGATTTGCAACAAAATGTTAGCCAAATGACTTTGGCGCTTCCTCCTTTACACAATTCTTCTTGGCACAGGGTCATTGCTAGTAAGTATTCATCCTTTCGAGTGGCTATTGAGTGGGGTTTAAGGCACTTACTGGAATTGTGGAAGGATATTTCCAAGGAGCTTCCTTCTTTTTCTACCTTTGTTCATTGTGTGATGGTTGACTGGAAGGAGACTTATTTTTAGGACGACCAGTGGAGGGACAGATCCCTTTACTCCTTATTTTCTCGTCTTTATCATCTTTCCTCCCTTAAAAATCATATGGTAGCTTAGTTTCTTGTTTGGTTGGGGAGTTCTTGTTCCTTCTTGTTTGGGTTATGTCGTTCTTTATCTGATAGGGAAGCGGCAAATATGGGCTATCTTTGGTCTTTGCTTGAGGAGTATTCCTTTAGGGTTGGGAGAAGTGATTGGGGTTTGTGGAGTCCCAATCCTTTGAAGGGTTTTTTTTTTCGTGTAAATCTTTTTATCATTTTTTGATTGGTCCTTTTGTAGGCAAATCAGTCTTTTTTGTTATTTGGAGGATTACGATTCCGAGGACAATGAAGTTTTTTACTTGGGAAGTGTACATGGTCGTTGTGAGGAATTTGCTTTCACTAGTTGGGCCATTTTGTTGTATTCTCTATCAAAAGGTGGAGGAAGACTTGGACCATATTCTCTAGAGTTGTAAGTTTGTGAGATCCATGGGATTATTTTTTTTCAGACGTTTGGTTTCTTGTTTGCTCGACAAAGAGATATCAGTGTTATGATTTGGGAGTTTTTGCTCCATCCACGCTTTTGTGAGAAAGGTTGTTATTTGTGGCTTGTCAAGGCATTCGCTATTTTTTGGGTTCTTTGGGGCGAACGAAGCAATAGAGTGTTTAAACTTTCGAGGGATGGAGAGGGATGCTCGTGATGTTTGGTCAGTCAGATAATATATTTTTCTATGGGTTTCAATCTTGAAGATCTTTTGTAACTATTCTATAGGATCTTGTATAGTTGGAGTTCATTTCTTTACTGGGGCTCCCTTCCTTTGTATATTCTTTAATTTTTTTTCTCCATGAAAACTATTTTCTATTTCTTTAGAAAAAAAATGGCAATGATCTTGTCGAGGCAAGAGATGAGACTAATTGCTTTATAGTCTCCCATCAAATGGTATCACCTTCTGGGATGAGGCAAATGTTATGTGTCGTTTAGGCTTGCATTTATGATTCTCGTCTTAAAAATATCTTGGAACACCCTTTATTCTCTTTTCTTTTTCATTATGCTAATGGACAGCCTTGGTCGTTTGCTCTGTAAAGATGGAGAAGATAGCAGCGTTAAAAGGTTTTTCAGTTGGTAAAGGTGATGTTTGTATTAACTACTTACAATTTGCCGACGACCCCATTCTTCTCTCCATTTTTTATAACGAGCAACCTCTTAAAAACCTCTTAAAGGTGGTTGCCTCAAATTCTTCTAGACTCAACATAGACCTCCCAAAATCTGAATTACTTGCCATTTATGTCGATTCTGATTGAAGCCTCTTCATGCAGCTCCAAATGGCACTAGTTTTTGGATTCCTATTATTGAAAAGATCCGAGGGAAAACTTTCTACTTGGGGCACTAATTATTTATTTATATATATATTAAAAGACCAACTTTCATTGAGAACAATGGAACAATACAAGGGCATACTAAAAGTCAGTCCTTTCTGTTGGCCCAAATACCTCATAACAAAGCACACACCCCAATTTACCAAAGAACTTTCTTTCCTCTAGACCGGCAAATGAATGGGAAACTCAATTGTATCATTAGAAGATTTGTGATAGTCTGTCTAAAGGCCAAATGCACTGAAGAAGTGGTCCCAAATGGGGCGCTAATCATAGGGGAGACACTCTCTCGTACATGCCAGTCTGTTCAACCTACTATTATCTCTCACTTTTCAGAATGCCAAGCAAGGTTGCACGAACTGTGGAGAAGCCCTATAAATTCAGCCAGGCGCCGCCATTGCAACCTTGTCAAATGGAGCAACATCATCTTCCCTTTGGAAAAAGGTGGACTGGGCATACACTGAAAAGACAAAAACAATGCTCTCCTAGAAAAATGGGTGTGGTGTTATTATCATTTGAAAAATACACCCTATGGAGAAGCTCAGCGAAGGGAAATATGACACACCTACCTATTTGATTGGGTGGCTTCTCATTGACCAAAGCTATTTGGAAAGATTCTTACCCAAAGGTCAAATTTATTATATGGAAAATCTCACACAAATATGTTCTTCAAAGACGCATGATGGTATGACGCATCCATGTCAAGAACGAACACACAATCTGATCTTTATAGTGGTGAATTTTTGTAGCACCTATACTAGGGATATAAATATTGTGAGAGATCCAAAGGGCATTGATGGGGAGATCCGATAGAGCTTGCAAACATATGAGATTTCCTAATAAGGAAGATTTTGTTCTTCTTGGTGACAAGATTAGTTCAGTAATCTATCTCTATTTTGAGTTTGTTTAGCGGAATGAACCCATGGAAAAGAAAGTATAATTCAGTAATGAAAGGCTTCGTGGTACATATCTCTCCTTACTCTTCTTGCTATATGAAATTTTAGGAAATTTTGGGAAGGGTCAGCTTGAGTAGTATAACAGGGGATTTCACGTTGATGGCTGATTTTCAAGGCATAGAAGGCTTAGATATGGGAATTTGTCACTAGTAAATTGTTTTGCTTACGAGCAGTATTCTTTTAACGATGAATCCAATTTGGCTCTACTATTCTATAACCAGAAACTGTACTTGATTGCGTCGTCTGAAACATATATGTTCCATTATTTTCCTTTTGTTCGATCAGATGCTCTTTAATCCGCTTGCTGAACTTTCATTCCCTTTAAATTTAAATGTGCCTTGGATGATATATTATCTCAATTTTCATGTTTGTTAGTTATTTAGAGGCATTTAGACTTGTTAACTGAGATTATTAGTTCCAATTTGCAAAGACAGTCATGAGAAGAATGTTCAAAAATGTCGTCTCCCCTGTTTTATAGTTGCTGTTACAATGTAATAATATGAAGCTCATATTAACAGGTAAGGGGAAACAAGGATTGCCACGAGAACATTTGTGCAAAGGGAAAGGGACAATGTGAATATGAAGGCTTGGAGAGAGAAACATGGGCGATGTTGTTGTTAGTGCGAGAAAAGTATTGTGATACGGGAGTGTATTTGGTCAAGAAAGCCTTGAGTTTGTACCTTAATAAAAACAAAAAAAAATTGTTCGACTTCTTGATTGGTTTCTAGCTCTTTTGTTAAAAATAAAATGCAATTGCCAAATTGTTTGAAATCGTAGGTTAGAAAAATGTCTATGTTTGTTTTCATTAATTTTGTATATAAAAATCGAAATTGAATTTTAAAGATATATGCAACAGTATTAATAATCTGTATCACTTAATTAAAAAGTATAGTCTCAACATAATATGTTACGTCTTTTACTGGTAAATTTTAATTAAACAATTTTGATGTAATTATAATTGACATTAGTATGGTTTAACTTAATGTTACAATTAATTAATAAATAAATTCAAATAAAAATAAACATTTTTTTTTACATTAAACATTGATTTAAAGTAATGTTGATCAAACATTTTAACTTTATATCTGAATAATTAAAGAAGTATACATTAATCAGAATATTTATAATTGATGATAAAAATTTATATTAAATAGGTAAGATAATACAAATATTTTTTTTGAAAGATAAGATAATATTAATATCGATAAGAAAAGTATTAATTAAAATCTATTTAAGACTTAAAAATAGTTAGTAATGATTGAATTAATATTAATTAATTGATCAATTAGTATTATACCATCAATGTGGACGATAAAGTTTGGATAATAAAAATCTTGGCCTGAAACTCATGGCAAAAGGATTCACTACCCATTCACTTTTGAAAGCATTCTCATTTTTTAAGTATATGTCTAAATGAATAGTACATCCCACTTTTATATGGTTGGTTTTTTGGCCAATAACTCACAAATTGGTATCTTAAGTAGTCTAATGCTTTCTAATACTCCAAAGATTGACAAATTTGACTTTGAAATGCTTTCTAATGCTTACTTCACCCTAAGCCACTTCTATGTTCATTATATTGCTTAAATAACTCAACCACACTTCTTTTAAAATAAAAAAAAAAAGAAAAATTGTCTTTTTGGTCCCTAGATTTTTAAGAATGCATGTATTTAATCCGTTATGTTTCAAATTGGTCATTTTAGTATCAAGTTTTCTGTAATAGTTTTAAAAGGTCCCTCTACAAAAAAAAAAAAAAAAAAAAAAAAAAAATCCATTAAATTTAAATTAAAAATTATTTAGATGGGTGATGTGGCTTGATGACTTGAAAAATTTTATATTTTAATATTTCTCTCTCATCCCCACTCTTCTCTCTTAATCGTGAGAGAGAGAAAAAAGCTCTCTTTTCTATCTCTCTTCAACATCACCATTTTCTGGTTCTTCATTTTCAACTCTCTCATCTTCATCATTGATGTTGATTATGGTATTTCCTCTCTCCCAACACAAAATTTCCATCTTTATGAAGATTACTCATCATTAAATCCAGAGTTAACTCATTTTTAACTTCATAACTCTCCATTGATAGTATTTGATGAAAAGAAACCCCGTATGAGAAATTGAAAATTGTGGTTCAAGGTCGACTATTATTCGATTCTCCATCAAACGACAACTTACCAACGAAAGAAGCCGGAAAAAGCCAAAAGAATTGTATCAATGGAGAGCATTGTGCTTTTTGGATAATTCCACTAAGGCCCAAGCTGTGATATTGATCCAAGAGTGATTGTTGTGTTGAAACACGTGGATCAACGATTGCCACATAGCAACTGAAGGCTTTAACACGTACGAGTAAGAGAAGTCATTCTAGTCAGTCACTTACCTCTCTGGTTTAATTAACTTTCTATCAGAACACTAAAATTCTCTCCATCTCAGGTGATTTCACGGCGAGGAAGAACATAGATGTCTAATGCCAACGATTGAAGAAGAAAGTAACTACTGATCAAGCATGCAAGTTGATAAAAGAGAAGAAGAAGACACAAAGTGTTAATGTAGTTCTACAACTAAGCCTACATCCAAAGAGAGGAGCTCGAATTGAAGATTTCTTGGAGAAATACAAGATACAAAAGAGATTTTTTTTCTTTGATTTTTTTTACTCTACATACACACACACACACACACACACACACACACATATATATATATATATATATATATTTATTTATTTTAGATCCTTTATATATAAGATGAGTTACATGTTAGGTATGAGAGAAATAACAAAAAGTAAAGGTTGATTTTACAGTTACTATTTTTAACAAATCTTCACCTTGAAATTAAAATTTACTTAGAATCAGCTCCTCTGCTCTAATCGCTTTGTTTCTAACCTTTCTCAGGTAGCTCAAGTTCGATGATGTGAAGGCATTTCTGGAGTTTGAGCTGAGCGACTGTCTTGGTAAGCATGTTTGATGCATTGTTCGATGTATGTACCTTTAAGAAAAAGTTTCTTTCTTTCAATCTGCTCTCTGATGAAATGATACTTTACATTGAATTGTTTAGTGTGATTGTTGTATTGGGAATTTTTGGACAAATGTATAGTGCTTTGATTATCACATAAAATTTTTACTATTTTCTGTTTAATACCATAGTCTTGTAGTAAACCTTTTAGCCATAGGCCTTCCTTGATCGCCTCAAATATAGCAATAAACTTGCTTTAGTGGTAGAAAGGGCTAACACTGATTGTAGGGAAGCCTTCCAACTTTAATACAACTTCCAAATAGGAAAATGTTGCCTGACAGTGACCTTCTCCTATTGAGATCCCCTACATAGTCTGATTCAACAAAGCCAAAGAGCTTAGGGTCTAAGTATTGGTATAGGAGTTTAGCTTCTTTTGTACCTTTTAAGTACCTTAAGATCCATTTGTTAGCCTCTCAATGTCTCTTACATTGGTTGGCCATGTATCTACTGACCTAACTAGTTGTATAGGCAATGTCTGGTCTTGTAGAAATCATAAAATACATGAGACTTCTCACTGCCTGGGAATAGGGCATTGTACAACATTAGCTTTTGATGCTCATAATTTGTTTCCTTTGGTGAATTATTTGCTGATAATTTGAAATGTTGAGCAATGGGTGTGTTTACTATTTTTGCTTCTTTTATATGAAATTTTTTAATCAATTTATCACAATACTTAGTTTGATTGATGTATAATTTGTGTTCATTTCTATTTCTCTCAATATCTATGCCAAGTATTCTTTTTACACAACACATATCTTTCATTTCAAACCCTGATTTTAGGAGATCTTTAACATGTTTCAAACCCTCCTTAGAATTTCTTGATAGAAGCATGCCATCCACATATAATAGTAAGTAGATAGGATTAGAGAATGACTTAGAGTTGATGTAGACACAACTGTCATAATGACTTTCTAGGAAACCAATTCTTTGCATAAATTCATCAAATCTTCTATTCCAGCACCTTGGGGATTGCTTTAGTCCATAGATGGACTTTTTCAATAGAAAGAAGTAGTCTTCTTTCCCCTTAACTTGATAGTCTTTAGGTTGATTCATGTATATGGTTTCTTTTTGCCACTAGAGAGAGAAGCATTCTGATTGAGATTTATCTAATCACTGGTGAGAATCTTATACATGTTGGTTAGGAGAGAAATAACAGAAAGTAAAGGTTGATTGATGGTTTCAGTGGATTAAATGGCAAATTTGAGGATGTTGAGATGAAGGGGGATGGAAGCCGATTATTAGAGTGAGGTTAAGTAAGTTGTTCGATAGAGCCATGGTTAAAATAGAGCCATTAGAGAGGAGAATGCAATAAAAAAGCTTCACCATTAGAAGAGGAGAGGAAGGGAGGAGAGAGAAATATTAAAATATAAAATTTTCCAAGTCATTAAGCCACATTGCTCATCAAGTCAATTTTTTTGTTTAAATTTAATGAAGTTTCTTTTTTTTTTGGTTTAAATTCAGGTACTAAAATGACCAACTTGAAACATGAGAGACTAAATGCAGACATTCTTGAAAACTTATGGGTCAAAAGGATATTTTTCCCAATAAAAAAGGAAAAAAAGAAAAAAAGAAAAAAAGAAGTCTAAAATTTAGTTTGGATTCTAAATGAAATCAATTAGAATGGAAATTTCATTCTATTGTCATTGTTTCAAATGAGAATCAAAATCTCATTGTTGTTTACTGCTAAAAGGAGCATCATAACAAGTGAAATCTCATTTCATATACTACAAGAATTTTGGGCTTTAATGTTAGTGGAAAAAAGTAAAAACGGATGTATAACATTGGTTTTTTTTTTTTTTTTTTTTTTTTTTTTTTTTTTTTTTTTAAAAAGAAAACTAGATCTTTAATGTTGGTTTTAAACCGATATTAAAGATAGGCTACAATGTTGGTTTAAAACCGACATTCAAGATATCAATTTATTTTTTTTCCTTTAGTGAAAAAATATTTCTCTTCCATTTCACTATCTTTCTTCTCTCTCCTTTCTCACTTTTCTCTTCCAAACTCTCTTCTCCTTGATCGTACCAATCATCACCATTTAAACTCATCGTCGGTCGTTGCCGTTCACCGCTGTCATCATTGTAGTCGTTTGTGATGTTCTGGTCATGTAGATCGCGTGACGTTTACGTTGAACTCGTCGTCGGTTGTTGTTGTTCGAATTGATTCATTCTGTTGAGATTGGTGTCTTAATTCTCTCGGAGTCTTGTTGTTTGTAATATTCACATTGTTATGAATAAAATAAGTGTTATTTCATTCTGACATTTACTCAAATCCAATAAAAAAAAGCTCCATGGTTATCTTATGTAAAATTAAGCATGTGTATGTGATATACAAGTAAATCATGCCTTAAGTGATAACCTAAATAGTTCTGTAGTATAAGGATTAAGGAGGGATTCCTGATCCTGGTGACACTACGGATACGGCCATTGTAGGGTTTTGCAAGTGTTGTAAACGACTACAGATGGTAGATCTTGACCATTCATGTGGAGACATGCGAGCGGAGGTGTCCTATACAAAGAGTTTGTATATGACCAGACCACGAGATGATTCGTCTCTGTATATAACGCTGTTGATACTGGAGACTTACATCTCATCTAAACGACCATAGGTGACATGACCTCAATCCTGAGTGTTTTGGAAATTTTTGCCTTTGAAGGTGATCCTTTGATTAGTATAGGTGAGAGTGGTTAGATTGCCAACTCAACATGTCTACCCTTTTGCGGACTTGTCTGATTTGGGAGCTGGAAACTCAGTTACACAAGATGGAATTCACTCCTTCCCCGAAGTATGGGTAAGTAGATAAATTGCTCCCTTAAAGGCTGATTCCGGGGCTTAAACATAGTGGCCACAACTTCTCTTTAAAAGAGAAGACTTAGTCATAGTAAGACTATGAATTGTGTTCATTAGAGGGATCAGTGGTACTTAAGGAGTTAGATGTAACTACAGAGGCATAATGGTTATTGGCCAAGCAGTACTTACGAGCGGTCTGTGAAGAGTTATCGCAATGTTGATTGGTTAAGATGGACATATAATATATCTGTAGTAAGGAGAGTTCAACTGTCGGTCTTTAGTGGAGTGGTAGTTAACAGATGGTGGATTCCGTGACTAAAGAGTTTAGTCAGTTATTCATGTACCGTTGGAGCTTCGAGCTATAGGTCCATAAGGTTTCCTTGGTAGCTCAATGGATTCAAGTTGAGAATCAGTTCTTGGTGTTGATTTGAAATGTTCAAATTGACAAAAGGTAATTCAATATATATGATATGATCAGTGTGGTGTATGAGATATATCAAGTGGAGGGTTAATGTAAATGAGATTTACATTAAGTGCCATGAAATAGAAAAAGAGCTATGGTTTATATGTTCCATGAGATGAAATATTAAAACTATAGATTATAAATATAGTATGGTAAGTTGGTTATGATTTATATTTATAATAATATTAATTATTGGATAACTATCTCTTCTTCTCTAATAACCAATTGAGTGAGAGGTTATTGGTGTTTCATGATAATCGTGAGATAAAAGAAAAAATGTTTTCCTAATTTTAGTTAATGTTAATTTGAGATTTTCAATCTTGAAAAGTTCTCACAAAAAGGTTATCAAATAAATAAGATTTACTAAACAACAACTTGGAGAGACTACATGATCGTGGAGAGTTATACGATAGACTCTCAACTGACCGATGAGCTAAACGATCGCATAACTTTTGTTAGATGATCGCATAGCTTTTGTTAAACGATTGGGCATCATTCTATACGATAGACTTTGACATCTCCCACTTGCTCAATCGTTTATACGATTGTCCTCTTCCGGTCTCATCCTCTAACCAAGTCCACACAGAAGCTATACTTTGGATTCTCACATCGAGGATACCAAGGTAATCTTTTTGGTGGTGTCATACTTAACTTGACACTGTCGAGGTTCTGTGGAGGTTGTTCGCTGCATTCGTTGTGTTCGTGACCTTGGTGATCGTTGTGTTCGTGGTCGCGTTGATCATGTAGTGGAGCGGTAGTATTGTTTGAGTATTCGTGGTTGCCGTCTTGCTATGAACGAACTTCGTGATCAAGGGTGTTGAAGATGAGTCTTCAAATGTATGTGAATTCTTCCCTTGATCGTTTAGTAAAGCATGTTGTAATTTCGATTTATGCATATCCTGTTGTTTCTGTTTCTTGATTGTAATTGTAATTTTCATATATGATTAAAATTTGGAACGATCATTCTGCTGCTCATGGAAATCCTCATGCACGATTTTCCTTCAATTGGTATCAGAGCCAAGATTTTATAATATTCCAAATTTCACTTCTATTTTGAACTTCTTTTACAGTAGAGGTGGGTTTTCTGCATTTGTGTTTAATTGTTAAATGCTTTTGTGGGTGGCGTTGATGAATGTTTACAAGTTTAATTGTCTCGTTTAAAGTTTTCTTTAAATTACAAAGTGTTAATTTGTAAGGGCCCCTGTATTTTTGGGCATAATTAACATGCTATTGAGTCTGTAATTCAAAGTGTTTGAGTTAGTCGAGTCGTTCGTGATGAAGTTTCGAAGCATGGAGATGCGGTTTTTAGCAAAGAAGAAGACTAAGAGTTGGTCGTGTCGTGTAGCCTCAGGTAAACAATCGTTGGGATTTAACTAAATGATCGTTGATAATGGGTAGAAATGCACGTTATTACATTGCTAAGTTATTAAACAATGAAGGTTTGCTTGATAAAATATGTTAGATTGCGTCCAAAAAGCATTAAGTTCATAACATTACGGTCGCATGCATTCATCGAATAAAAATAGTTAACTTTTGTATTTTTATGCAGAATATGCATTGACGTAAGGCGAAAAGTGCGATCACAAGAAATCAACGGTCGAGTGCAGCATTACCGCAAGGCTTTGCGGTGATTTGTGCTCGCAAACATTTGCTCAAGAAGGATTGCCGCATAGAGCCGGTGCAACTTGGTGGGTGCATCTGGGTGAAAAGCATAATTAATCACGATGGGATAGAAAGATGATGATGGTTGAATCCGAATTAAGTTGACAAGTCGTTAATGATAACAAGTACACTCAGCTTTTCGGTAACAAATATTCGGCGCATCAGTCAGAGAATTAAAGCCATCCCGTTTGCGCAATCATAAGAGAGAAGCCGCTTTTCACCCTGAAGCTCTATAAATACCGAAGGCAACCTTCAGAAAAGGGGTTCGGCGAGTTCGGATACTTAGATAATTTTTCTCCATAGTTAGAATAGCGTTGTTTTTAGATTTTCTTTTATTTTAAGGTGGAAGCGAGAGAAGTTAGATTGTGTCCATAGATCATTCCGGTGAGCTTGGGAAAGTGTTGGAAGCATCGAGATCGGAGAGAGGGCCAGCTTCTGTGGTAGCAGGATTATCTTTTGAACATAATTGAGTTGACAGTGTAAAGGCCTTGGGAAGCAAGGGATTGCTACCAGGCTTTCTATCCTTATCTTCCGTTGTCATTTTGTACTCAAACTTATCTATAGAAATTGAATTTACTTCTTTATATCTGTTCACTCTCTGTTTATTACGCATGAGTAGCTAAATCTCTTGAATGGGTTGAGAAGCACTTAGCTAACATAACTGGGGATCTTCATTCTATGCGATTCTCTTGTATTATGTATGCTTCATTCGTTCATTAGAGATAGTTGAGAGGGTAGTCTACTGACAGGATCTAGGCTTGGGAAAGTCAGATTAGAATCTAGGCTTGGGAGAGTCAGGTTAGAATGCATAATCAAGAGATAAGAGCTTAGGAATAAGCATTGTTTTCTATTAACGTATCGCATGCATCCTAGAGATAGGATATGATTGTGTGCAGTCACCTTGTCTTTGTGTGCATCTTGCATCATTGCATAGGAAAAGAGTAGAGACTTAGGAATAAGCTCTATGGACATTGTTGCATTCAACATATGCATCCTAGAATTAGGAGCACTACATTTGCATTGGAAAATGATCTGCTATCGCATGAGTGTAGCATGATCGCATAGTTTGACGCATTCCCAGGAAACGCTAGTGAAAGGCCTTCTCAACCCATTCCTCTGCATACTCAGTGTATCTACCGCATAATCAAACTTTTCTCAAATCCGCCGCATACATTTATTTTATATCACAAACAAAAACACCAAACAACTATTTGATTTACCGGTTACCGCAAAGTCTTCTTAGAACTTATCACCTATACTGTTTTCCCTAGTCCCTTAGTTCGACCCTGGACTTATGATGCGCAGAAAATTGGAAGTCAGTTTTACTCAACAACCAACTTCCCGTGGATGCATTATGAGATGCATGTTCCTAACATATGCGTTGATAGTCATACGTCGATGGTCATGCGTTGGAATGAAAATGCGCCAACAATGTATGCGATGACCATGCGTCCTGCCACAAGTTTTCTTGCGTTCATGCCAAGTATAACATGAACGTAAGTTTCTCGGGTAATCCGAGGTCGAACACAGGGATTTGTAACTATATGTTGTGGTGATTGTGCATGTGGCGGTTGAATAAAAGAATAAAGGGGATGTTGTTATGTTAATCCTACTCCTACTCCTATCTAACAGACAACGCAATGAGAATATGCATGAAAAGTAGAGATACGATAAACCTTGACATGAAATAAATGTATGAGAAAGTAGATAAAATGCGGAGATGTTTTCATTGCAAAACTTAAGAGTGATCGCAAGGGGAACCCTAGTCAACGTAAACTAATGCGATCATGCAACACTCATACAATAGTAAACCACCTCTCGGTGCGAATGCTACGGCTTCTAATGCTAGAATGCATGCGATGTATGTGTAGAGGTGTCTATAAGGCCTACACATAAGCCTCTAATTCTTGTCTATGCGATGATACTGTTTGTGGCCACATATCATCATTCCTATTCCTAGGGTGCATGCGATGCAGTGTTGACAAATAGAGCTTATCTCTAAGTCCCTATCTCTTGCTTATGCCAATCTAATCTCGCTCTCTTGAGTCTAGATTCTAACCTAGCTCTCTCTGTCATTAGGTCTTTCTTTAGACTCTCTCTCGAGTAGCTCTAAAGGGTGTTGGGCACAACATAAGACAAGACAAACGCATGAAGTTGGTTGACGCAAGGTTGTTACTATCCCTAGTGAACAACGCAAACATTGCTTAATGCGACCAACCACTTACCCTCTCGGGCAATTGGTTGTTGCTGACTTTACTTATAGACAAGCATTGCGTTAGCCTATAGACAGGCGTTGCCATAGCTTACACTAAGCAAATAAGGTTACTCACACACTCATGCAACGCATACCTCTCGGTAGGTTGCTACATGCTTCATATCCCTAATCCACATGACTATGCAATACCTAAGCAATCTCACTAAGTGTTGCAATGAAAGTAAAGATGCTAAGCAAGAAGATGGAGATGGAGATGGAGTTGAAGGAATAGAGAAATTCATTGAAAACACATTGTATTAATCTCTTAATTCAAAATGTCATACAATGTAATATAGGAAAAAAAAGGAAAAAGAAATGACCGGCTAGAAGCAAACTTTTCTTCTAGCGGATGTATGTCAAGGCTGCCAGGGGTGCCATGGATCGGCGGCGGAGCTGACTCTCTCGAGATCTAACTCTGGTCGAAGGCTCCAGTCATCACTCGGAATGGATGAAGGAGGTGAAGAAATCTTAGGCGTCTTCTCATGCATTTTGTCTGGATCGCGGGAAAAATCCCCGGTTGAGGGACAATCTCCGGATCCAAGGATCCTCCCCAGATAATCTGAATTTCTGCTCATCGGCTTCTATTTATAGAGTTTGGATCACCGAAAAAATTAATTGGATTGGTCTGAGTCTGACGTTCGGCGCGTTAGTCTTTTCTGAACCTCTGCCACAACGGCGTGGTAGGTAAAATGTCAGCATCAACTTTGGATTTTCTCGAGGTAGATGCGTTATGCGTTCATTCTGCCTACCTGTGTTGATCCCATTAGAATGCATTGTCGTGTAGCCATAGTCATTCAATGGCCGCTTTGACTTAACATCGCAACTCTATATGATGACCGCAATCGCTTTACGAGCGCAATTCTCGTGTGATGAACGCATACGGCTAATTACCACAACATCCATGCATTGATCGATGCGTTTGCCTTGTGATGGAGGGTTTCTTTGCATGCGACCATCTATGCAATGGTCCGATTTTTGCGTTTGTGTTCATTTACTGCATTGGCTACAAAAATAGAATATTGAATGCATAATTAACGCAAAGTAATGGGTTAGCTGAGCATTCGATATGCTGATCGACACAAACTCTTTTTCTCATGAATTCCTAGCATGATCGACACATATTCTGCCTAACAACCTTCATAATTCTAAGTAAAAGGCCTAAGATGACATGCATATCTGCATGTCATCACACACTCAAACTTAAAATCATGCTTGTTCTCAAGCATGCGTTATAGTCAAGAAATTCTAGCTCACCTTCATGCTTTCTTTTGCAATGACCAGCTTCTCAGAATATAATTTACACAGTCCTTTGACCATCACTGCAATGCTCTCCTCCACTTTGGCCATTTCTTCAAAAGATCTTTTCTAAGTTTAATCCGACAAGCCTTTGCTAAAAAGAAAAAATATTTATTCATTCACCGCAATTTTGTGTTTAGCTTCTAAGATTGCGTTCATTAGAAAAAAGTACCTCAAAACTTTGCGATGACTTATTCAAATGCGGCGTTGAACCTGGTTACACCCTTCGTTTTGGCTTACCCCCACATGTGTCATGCGGGCATCCAACTTCGGTTGCGTTCCATATTCAACTCAACTCTTATCTCATTTGTTTTGGCTTGCGCCGGATAGAGGAGTTTTGCTAATGCACTGATCCTGACGACTTGCCTTCGTTTTGGCTTGCCCTCATGTGTGTCATGCGGACATCCAACTACGAGCAAGTGCCTTTCACAGCTTAACTCTTATCAACATGAGTTTCCCCATTGCGTTGATAGTGGAGTTATTATTCCCAAAATCTCACTTCAACTTTTTTTTTTTCAAATCATCGCAATATAATGAACGCAATGCTCCAAGACCGCTGCCACCCCCAAACTTAGAGGTTGGCAGCGTTCTCACCGCAAAGCTAAAAACAAAATTACAAGAATGCGATAGTAAATGTTTGAACACAAGTTTGCGCAAAATAAAACTTAAGACTTTCAAAATTTGAAGAAGCTAATAAAAGTAAAGAATGCCTTGCGTTGATTAGTTAGAAAATGCAGTGAATTATACGTACCATCATAGAAACATCGCAAAACAATGCAATCGAAAAAAAAGAGAATTTCAAAAGGATAAGGCATAAAAGATAACAAGAAAAGACCTTAGGTGGAGCAATGCATGTGCTCATACGTTGGAATCCACGTGATTGAAACCTTGCGTTGAAGGGTGAAAGGAATTCTTCCATTGAACTACGAACCAAGGAGACTTATTGTTGCACCTACAAGAGCAAACGTACCCAAAACCAAGGAAGCAGCCATATATCCAAAATAACAATGAAAATAAAATAAAAATAACCTATACTAAGAAAGCAAAGTAAAGATAGAGTAGAAGACGTCCCGAGAAAAATAAGAGTGTTGGCACCGTAAGGAGTCTTCCATGCAGGAGATGGCTCTTAACTGCTTGGGTCAAGTTGCCCTAACCATTGGAACTTCCGGCAATTGTTGGGCGCGTGCGGCTGTCATGTGCTTAGAATTACCTTCAATTCTTTTGCGACTGATTGCCCTCCTACCTTGGGGTCAATACTGACTTTCAGCGCATCGCCTACACTTTAATATTGTTTGCAACCTGGTTGCGCAAGCTGCAATACACCCAAGATAAAAAGTTTGAGAATTGGAAACAATGATGCAAACAACGGGGCCATCGCATCCCTTCAGAACCAAATGACTTCGATGATGAGTTTGATACAAGGCATCGCAATTAACAGCACGGGAGTGAAGAAAGGGCAGGTCAATGCAATTGCTCAAACGACCACAAGTTGTGTCATCTATGGAGATGCTCATTCGATGGAAGAATGCCCAGAAAATTTGCAATCAGTATGGTTCATAAAGAATAATCCCTATTTCGATACATACAACCCCAGGTGGAGAAACCACCCAAATTTTGCGTGGAAAAATCAACAACAAAACTTCCAACCAGTGGTGCAAAGAGAAGGGCCACCCGGATTTTTCCAGTAAACAAACGGTCTAACGCATAGCCAAGCCAGTAGCTCGCAGACACCGCAATCTTCGTTCTTAGAGAGGTTGTTGAAGAAGTACATTGAGAAGAACAAATCAGTGCTTCAGAATCATGCAATGTCAATTCGAAATCTCGAAATTCAGCTGGGAAAAATTGCAGGCGAGCTGAAAAATAGACCACAAGGAGCATTGTCGAGCTCAACTGATTTCCTCGCAACACTGGGGGTACCGAAAATGAACAATGCTTAGCAGTCTCCTTGCTAAGCGACAAAATGACTGCGGAAGTAGGGGAGGAACCTATCACGACCAACCTGAATGCGGTAACAACTAAGGACCCGTTGACTTGTAATTCAGAAAAGCCCGAGCAAATGAAACCAGATGTTGCGTCCATCCTCAAGCCTCCAGAACATGAGATAGAAGAAGTCCAACGACCACCATACCCGCAAAGATTGAAACAGAAACAAAATGATGAAGATAAGATCTCAACAATGGCAGTAACGCAAAATGCTATGATCCCACGAAAAATGTGCGACCCAGGAATCTTCACGATACCATGCTCCATTGGAAGGGTCTACAGTGGCCAAGCACTATGTGCTCTTAGGGCGAGTATAAACATAATGCCGCTATCAATCTTCAAATGATTGGATATTGGCACACTCACACCCACGAAGAAAACTCTCCTGCTCGTGGACAGATCCCGAATACACCCTGAAGGAGAGTTGAAAGACACCGTAATCTCAATTAATAAATTCATCTTGCCGGCAGACTTCATCATTTTGGATTATAAAGCAGACAAAGATGCACCCATCATATTGGGACGATCATTGCTCTCGATCGGTCGCACCTAGATTGATGTGCACAAGGGGAAAATCATAATGAACATCAATAGGAAAAAGCTCCGGATTAAGGCAGTCAAGATTCTAGAAGATCGAGAAAAGAAGAAAAACCCTCCGTGGACGTGAAAAGCCCAGCTTGGAATAAGCAGTCCCTAAGTTACTATATGGCTCAACCTCATCAGGGACGCAATCCTTTTGAATAATCCTTTTCCTACATCAAGACTTCATGAACTTTCATCACTTTGTTGTATCTTTCAGCGCATATTCTTTATCTAAAAAATAAAAAAATCGTGTTAAACGATTACGGTGAAGCGATTTTGTTAACTTTGTTTTTTAATATTTGACCCTTTCGATGTTTTTCTTGCAACGATCGAGGCGAACGATTGTAGAGACGCTACACGAAGACGTAACTACTTTATTTTGTCACCGTAATCCAAAGAAGAAGATCGCTGCAAAGAATGATGCGTCAACAAATAATGCGGGTGTCAACGCAAATTTGGGGGTTGTATTCTTCCTTGACTTTATTCCAAATTTTGCACTATCGCATCACATTTTAATTTTGAAATTTTTATCACCTCATCCGATTTGATTACCGCAATCATTTAACATTGATAAATTTAGTAAGTCGTCGCATGTTGTCTCTTTGCCAATTATGATTTCAATGATGAAACACATGCTTCTATTTTTTTCGTATATGCTAGAGTAAACTTAATTTTAGGACAGTTACCTTATGAAATATTTCTAGACGTTTGTGGTCTACTAGCTTTCTTTCAAACTGACCATTTACCAAACTTCCTAAGAATATCACATGATTTCTTTCAACCTTTTGGCAATGAGGACATTGCCGCATTTTAAATTTGGGGGTGAAGTATTCATTTTCGACCTTGCTATTTGTAGCCTTATAAAAAAAAAGAAAGAAAAAAAAAGAGAAAAATTTTGAGAATAACAACTCCACTGTCAATGCAATGGGGAAACCCATGTTGATAAGAGTTAAGTTGTGAAAAGCACTTACCCATAGTTGGATGTCCGCATGACACACGTGGGGGCAAGCCAAAACGAAAGTAAGTCGCCAGGATCAACGCATAAATAAATGACTGCAACTCTACTGCCAAGTAGGTACAAGTTTAGTCTGAGAAAGAGTGCCTTGCTCGTAGTTAGATGTTTGCATGACACACGTGGGGACAAGCCAAAACAAAGGCGAGGCACTTGGATCAGCGCAAGGTCAGAGAAAAATAATAATGTAAAAAATATGCAAGGATAAAAAATCATTTAACACCTAAGTAAAAAAAAAGTTTTTTTTTAAAAATAAATCATGTGATGTCCTGGAATCTAGTAAAGTTCTGTTGAAGGTTAAACTTGCAGTCCCTAGATCTTAAAAATATTTTAAGAGGAGACTTGAATATGAATTGAGGAAATTCTTGTGTATAAGATTTGAATGAAGTATCCTTGAGAAATCTAGGAATAGAGATTGCGGTTGACTTTGTAAAGGAAATCTTTAGCTTATGTTTGAGGACAAGCATTGTTTAAATTTGGGGGTGTGATCGTGAAGATTTTTCTATATAATCATGTAGTATTTGCTAACGATCATTTAGCTAATGCCAAACGATGGGGTAAATCTTTTACTCTTTCGCATAGCGTTGGTTGCCTGATTGTGTAGACGCTGGAGGTAGACGATCGTAGTGGGAGCATAAGATGCTTATCGTTTAGAAGAAGGCGCGTGCTAAACGATCGTGTAGTTAGCATGCCTGATCGCATAGTTACTACCTACACGATCATGCAGTATACAATATGAAGGTGCTCGCTCAACAATCATTTAGACGATGGTGCTTTACCGTATCGTTGTCGTTTAGAAGATCGTATAAGGCTTGCATTGTGCGTGGTACCCTAGATGATCCCGTACTTCGTGCTTCATCGCATAGTAAAAGATACACGATCGTTTAGCTCTGGGAGCGTTGGTAAATGATAGATCAAAGCATTTGTTCTTTCATGTAGACGATCGTAGGATGTTTGGTGCACGATTAGTGGAGACGCGTTGCGTTGCCTAGATGGTTCAAGACCCGGTTCGCCTGTTTGAACCAGAGACTCCTTGTTTTGTAATAGTTAGCTTTAGTTTTGAGGATTTGAGGCAATTTTACCCAGTTTATTAACATCTGTTTATTATACATGTGATGTATGGTGTTTATATGGCAAAGTGTTTGATATATAGTTTGAAAACCGCCTTAGGTTATGCAATCGTTCATGCATCATGTATTATAAGTGTTATAATATTGCATGAAGAAATTACTTGAAAGCATGCACATGTATCATGAAATATAAGAGTTATATTTGTGCATGCAGTGAGCATTATCATGCATCATCTTTATATTATAAGTGTTATAGTATAAGGGTGTATGGAAGCATGCTTTGCTTGATTCGTTGCTTGTTTGTATAAGAGTTATGTAAAAGAAGTAGCATTGAATGAACAATGCATTGAGCATGACACTTAGGCTATTTCTAATATTATGAATGCCTTTCATGTGTCTATTTTGCTTTGTGGTTTTGGTTGTTTCCGTTAAAAATGTTATAAAGAAAATTAGAACTAAAATCAATAAGAAAGAGTTGCATGTGGACTTAGGGTAAACTGATTATTTTAAAAGGGTTTTAAAATTGGATTGAGATAGACCTAAGTTCAAAGGTTCTAATGAGATTAGTAATCTAGGTTTAATCTTTTTAAACCAGTTTAATAGGATTAAATTGATTGGCATAAAAGATTAAAATTGTATTAAATCTATCTATAAGGGACCTTTTGTCTAGGGCGGGTTCTGTCTAGGCTGGGGTTCTTAAGCTGACGGAAATGGAATACTCCTACTTAGGAACCTACCTGGAAAGGTGAATTAGATAGATTTTCTACAAGCAAGCGACAGTTGGTCCAAGACTCTGTTAAAGAGTTTAATAGATGATGATCAAAAGTTGTTTTAACAATCCAAGTTCAAAGTTACTCTTGGGAAAACTTAAAAAGTCACTTAGTTAAAATTCTTAGCCATGTTTTTTTAGGTAAACTTAACCCTAAGTTATATAATACTCAGTGGGAGGAAGAGATGTATCTGATATGTCAATGATTCCACTCATATTTCTCTCTTTTTGTTCACACCATGAGATTCATGCTTGGCTTCGTGGTGCCCTGGGAGCATCCACCTTCGGATGGTATTTGCATGAGTCAATATCAAGGTGGACGGAAAGAGTGTTTATAGTAAGTGGGCGAAGGGCATGTCAACACGTCCTATGGTCTTTGTCATTGGTTCACACCGTGACATCATTCTATACTCCCTCGTGGCACCTTAGGAGTGTCCCTCTTCGGATGGGGTTTGTGCAGTTGGTCAAGATCAAGGTGAACTCCAAAAATGGATAGGGTCGCTTTAGGTTTTGCCCCAATCGGATTTTTTCCCTTCAGATTGGCTGCTTGGGGCAGATCTCTAGGGCCTAAATGGCGAGTTACACTTACAGGTGATTGTTAAGTAAGTTAATGATCTCTTGACCAAATCAATGATGGCTAGTCGTTATAGGAGCAAGAGTTGTTTTAGTATGAATGACTGGTTTAGAATTTCTCAATTTAGAGGAGGGATAATTGACCTCTCTTTGGTGACTTTTTTCCTAAACCTTTGAAACGCCATAGTGAATCTAGATATCACACGGGGTTCATGTTAGTTTTGCTAAACCTTATTGGATGTTGTTTTTTCAACGGGTATTTGCTTAAAACCGGTCAATGTGTTTTTGTTTTCAGCAACTTGTCAGTATTTCCATTTAGTGCCTTTAATTTGACTAATTACATACAGTGGAAAAAGTTGTGTAGAACATATTTCGTGGTAAACGACCTTGAATTTTTCATGGTTGAGGAATGTCTTCAAGTCCCGAACCTTGATGCACCGTGAAGTGTTTGTAATGCATATGAGTTGTGGATGAAGGCTAATTCATTGGCCCAACTTCACATATTGGCTAGCGTACCTGATGTTTTGGCCAAAAGGGTTAAAAACATGGTCATTGCACGCGAGATCATGGACTCGTTACAAGATTTGTTTGAGCGTCAGTTCTTACTTTTCGAGCACAAAGGGATGGATGACAAAATCAGTAGTGTCAGTTCCCAAGTTAAACTCCAGGAAGAGGAAGCAATTGTTGCTGACTCTGTTAAGGTACAAAGAAGAGAAGTGTTGTCTAATATGCAACTTGGAGTTTATTAGGTTCTGATACAGATCCCACTACTCTCCAAAAGAGAAAGAAAGACAGTAAATGTGATTTATTGGTCTTGGAGACGTGTTTGGTATAGAATGATGATTCTGTCTGGATCCTTGATTCGGGTGCTACCAACCATGTCGTTCCTCTTACCAAGGATTCAATTCCTAGCAAACATTGCCACAAGGAGAGATGACTCTTCAAGTCGACACTGGTGAGGTTTTTCAGCTATTGCTATAGGCAGGCTGAAGTTATTTGTTGACAAGAAACGTTATCTGTTACTAGATAATGTTTTCGTAGTTCCTCATATTAAGAGGAACTTAATCTCGGTGTATTTTCATTGAACAAGGGTATACCGTCTCCTTTTCTAAGAATAAATTGTTTATTTTCAAGAATGGAATGGAGATTGGTTTTGGTTCAATGGAAAGTAACTTGTATGTACTAAGGCCGTTAGTCATAAAAGCCTTGTTAAACACTAAAATGTTCAGTACGACAACAACAGCTAAATGACCAAAGGTTTCTCCTAAGGAAAACACCCATCTTTGGCATCTAAGGTTATGTCACATCAACCTCAATAGGATTGAGAAGTTGGTAAAAAGTGGACTTCTAAAGAGTTCAGAAGAAAGTTCCTTGCCGGTGTGTGAATCATGCCTCGAAGGCAAGATGACTAAACGACCTTTTTATTGGAAAAGGTTACAGAGCCAAGGAAGCCTTGGAGCTTGTACATTCAGACCTCTGTGGTCCGAGGAGTATTAGAGCTCGAGGTAGTTATGAATATTTCATCTCTTTCATAGATGATTATTCAAGGTACGAGTATCTCTACCTAATGCAACGTAAGTCTGTAGCCTTTGATAAGTTCAAGGAGTATAAGGCTGAAGTTGAAATCTTGTTAGGTAAGAAGATAAAAACACTATAATCTAATCGTGATGGAGAGTATATGGACCTCCAATTCTAGAACTATATGATAGAACATAGGATTGCGTCCCAACTCTCGACCCTAGGTACACCTCAGCAAAATGGTGTATCAGAAAGGAGAAACCGAATCTTGTTGAACATGGTTTGATCTATGATGAGTTATACTCATCTTTCAGACTCGTTTTGGGGTTTTGCAGTGGAGACTGCTGATGACATGCAGAAATGCATGTCATCTTAGGCCTTTTACTTAGAATTATGAGGGATGTTAAACAGAATATGCGGCAATTATGTTAGGAATTTATGAGAAAATGAGCTTGCATCGTTCAACATGAAAAATCTCGGCTAACCCAATATTATGCATTATTATGCATTCAATGTTCTATTTTTGTAGTTAACACAAGAAGTGGACGCAAACGCGGAAACTGGACCACCGCATAGACAACCGCATGTGGAGAAACTCTCCATCGCAAAGGCGAACGTGTTCGATCAATGCATGGATGTCACGGTAATCAGTCGCATGCGTCCATCGCATGGGAGTTGCACTCGTCAAGCTATTGCGGTCATCGTGTAGAGTTACAGTGTTAAGCGAATGCGGTCATTGCATGGTTGCAGCTACACGATAACGCATGATAAAGGGATCAATGCAAGGTTGGTGGAATGAATGCATCAATGCATCTCTCGGGAAAATAAAAAAGATGATGTTGACATCTCACCTACCTACCTCGCCGTTAGCAGCAGAGGTTCAAAAAGAACTAAATGCGCTGTGAATGTCAGAATCAAAGCAGTCCATTAATGCTGTCGGTGATCTAGGCTCTATATAAAGAAGCCGATGAGCATAATTTCAACTGGTCCGGGGATTATCCCTACATCCAGACAAATGCGTGAGAATAAGCTTGAGATTTCTTCCCCTCCTTCATCCATTCCGAGTGATGACCAGAGCCTTCGACCAGAACTAGATCTCGAGAGAGTCAGCTCCTCCACCCATTCATGGCACCATCAACAGCCTTGAGGCACATCCGCTGGAACAAGTCATTGCTTCCAGTTGGTCATTTCATTTTCTCTTCTTTTCTTATATTGTATTGTATACATTTTGTGATTAAGGAATTAATACATGATGTGTTCAATGCATTTCTGTGTTTCCTTCGACTTATCTCCAACTTCTTTACTTAGCATTTTAACTTTCATTGCATCACTTAGTGAGATTGCTAGAGTATCGCATACTTAGTCATGTGGATTATGGATATGAAGCATGTAGCAAACCACCGAGAGGTGTGTGTTACGTGATTGTGTGAGAAAACCTTATTTGCTTAGTGTGAAGCTGTAGCAACGCTTGTCTATAGGCGGACGCAATGCTTGTCTATGAGTAAAGTTAGCAACAATCAACTACCCGGGAGGGTAAGTGGTTGGTTGCATTAAGCAATGTAAGTCATTATTCACTAGAGATAGGAATAATCTTATGTGAGTAAAGTTCATGCGGTTACCTTGGCCTATGAGCGCATCATTCATCATTTAGGCATACTTGAGAGAGTATTTTAAAACCCTAATCTAAGACTCGAGAGAGCGGATTGGAACGCATAGGCAAGAATAGGGAACTTAGAGATAAGCTCCGTTTACTTTCACACAGGGTATGCACCCTACGGATAGGATATTGCATGCGTCCAGGAAGTAGGATATGGTGGTTGTATGCGGTCATCTCGACACTTATGCATACCCACCGCATACACCCTAGATTTAGGCTTTTAGTGTGTGTAGCATGATCGCATGGCTTGTATTGACTAAGGTTTCCCTTGCAGTCACTCTTAAGGGTTGCAATGAAATCATCTCCACATCTTATCTATTTTCTCATTCATTTGTTTCAGGTCATGAGTTGTCGTGTATCTACCTCTCTTTTATATTCTCATTGCATTGTCTGTTAGCTAGGAGTAGGAGTAGTGTTAGCTTAGCAACCTCCCATCCATTCTTTTATTCAACCGCCACATGCACATTACCGCATTCATCCAACTACAAGTCCCTGAGTTTGACCTTGGATCAGCTGAGAAACTTGCATTCGCGTTATACTTGGCATGAGCGCAAGAAAACTTGTGACAGGACGCATGGTCATCGCATACATTTGTTAACGCATAGTCATTCTAATGCATGACCATCGACGCATGACAATCAATGTATACTTCAAGAACATGCATCGCATATTGCGTCCACGGAATTTTAGTTGTCGAGTAATTGACTTCTAATTTCCCGTCATGAACTGCATGCTACATCCTGAACAACGTTCCCTCAAAAAGTGTTTCTGAAATACCTTTTGAGTTGTGGAAAGGCCGTAAAGGTAGTTTATGCCACTTTATGATTTGGGGCTGTCCAACACATGTGCTCGTGACTAACCTGAAGAAGTTGGACCCGCGTTTGAAAGTTTGCCTCTTTGTAGGCTACCCCAAGGAAACGAGAGGTGGATACTTCTATGATCCGAGTGAGAATAAAGTGTTTGTTTTTGCAAATTCTATCTTCTTGGAAGAAGACCACATGAGGGATCATAAACCACGAAGTAAGCTTTTTTTACGTGAGATTTCTAGTGAGACCGAAACTATTGAGGGTTCAATAAGAGTTGTTGAAAAGACTGACAGATCAACAAGATTTGTTGAGGTCGGTGTATCTAGTCAACAAGGTCAAGAGTTGAGACTGCCTCGACGTAGTGGGACCATGAACCCACTGGATCGCTACATGGGTTTGACTGAAGCCTAGAACATTATTTTTAATGATGGGGTCGAGGATCCGTTGTCTTTTAAGAAAGAAATGGAGGATGTTGACAAGGATGAATGTATTAAAGCCATGAACTAGGAAATGAAGTCTATGTACTTCAATAACATCTGGGAGCTTGTGGATCTACTTGATGGGGTAAGACCTGTTGGGTGTAAGTAGATCTAAAAGCGAAAGAGAGGTGTAGATGGAAAGGTGCAAATCTTTAAGGCTAGACCTGTGACAAAGGGTTATCCTCAGGTCGAGGGAGTTGACTATGAGGAAACTTTCTTACCAGTTGTCATGCTCAAGTCTATCAGGATACTTCTATCCATAGCCAAATTTTATGATTATGAGATATGGAAAATGGATGTCAAGACTGCCTTTCTTAATGGTAATCTTAAGGAGACCATCTATATGACTCAACCAGAGGGGTTCGTAGTTCCAGATCAAGAGCCAAAAGTGTGCAAGCTTAATAGGTCCATTTATGGGCTGAAACAAGCATCTAGATCGTGGATCATTAGATTTGACATTGCGGTCAAGTCGTTTGGCTTTGATCAGAACATTGATGAGCCTTGTATCTACAAGAAAATCATTAACAACTCAGTAGCTTTCTTGGTACTGTATGTGGATGATATCCTACTCCTTGGGAATGATGTAGGGTATCTGAATGACATTAAGAAATGGCTAGCTGCCCAGTTCCAAATGAAAGGTTTGGGTGAGGCACAGTACATTCTAGGAATCCAGATTATTCAAGATCGTAAGAACAAGAGGTTAGCCCTGTCTCAGGCATTGTACATTGATAAATATTGATCAGGTACAGGATGTAGGATTCCAAAAGGGGTTTGTTACCCTTCAAGCATGGAATCGTTTTGTTTAAGGATTAATGTCCAAAGACACCTCAAGAAGTTGAGAAGATGAGACGGATTCCCTATGCTTTAGCTGTAGGAAGCTTAATGTATGCAATGTTGTGTACGAGATAGGACATTTGCTATGCAGTAGGGATTGCCAGTTGGTATCAGTCCAATCAAAGATTTGATCACTGGACGGCGGATAAGACGATCCTCAAGTGTCTTTGAAGAACTTAGGACTACATGCTCGTGTATGGAGATAAGGATCTGATCCTTATAGGATACACAGACTCTGTCTTTCAGACCGATAGAGATTCTCATAAATCGACATTGAGGTCAGTGTTCACTCTGAATAAGGCTGTAGTGTGGCGAAGCATCAAGCAAGGATGCCTTGCAGACTCCACTATGGAAGCAGAATACATAGCAGCTTGTGAAGCACTAAGAAGGCTGTTGTTGGGATTGATGTCCTAATTCTCCTGGAGTCTCTTTGTTTGTAATGATACACATTGTTTTATGAATAAAATAACTGTTATTTCATTCTGGCATTTACTTATATCCAATAAACAAAGCTCCATGGTTATCTTATTTAAGCATGTATATGTGATATACAAGTGGATCATGACTTAAATGATAACCTAAATAGATATGTAGTATAAATATTAAGGTGGAATACTTGATCCTGGTTACACAATGGATATGGCCCGCTTTGTAGAGGTTTGCAAGTGTTGTAAACTACTACAGATGGTAGATCCTGACCATTCATATGGAGACGTGCGAGCGGGGGTGTCTTATACAAAGAGTTTGTATAAGACTGGACCACAAGATGACTAGACTCTGTATATAACGTCGTTGATATTAGAGACTTACATATTACCTAGACGACCATAGGTGACACGACCTCAATCCTGAGTATTTTGGGAACTTCTGCCTTTGAGGGCAGTTTTTTTATTAGTATGGGTGAGAGTGGCCAGATTGCCAACTCAACATGCCTACTTTTATGGGGACTTGTCTAATTTGGAAGCTAGGAACTCAATACACAAGATGGAATTCACTCCTTCCTCGAAGCAGGAGTAAGTAAAGAGATTGCTCCCTTACGGGCTGATTCCGGGACTTAAACATAGTAACCACAACTTCTCTTTGGAAGAGAGCACTCAGTCATAGTAGGAATATGAATTATGTTCATTAGAGAGATCAGTGGTACTTAAGGAGTTAGATGTAACTACAAGGGCATAACAGTTATTGGCCGAGCTATACTTACGAGCGATTTGTGAAGGGTTGTCGTACTGTTGATTGGTTAAGATGGACACATAATATATCTGTAGTAAGGATAGTTCAACTGTTGGCTTTTAGTGGAGTGCTTGGCAGTTAACGGATGGTGAATCCTGTGACTAAGAAGTTTAGTCAGTTATTCACGTACTGTTGGAGCTTCGAGCTACAGATTCATAAGATCCCCTTGGTAGCTCATTGGATTCCTGTTGAGGATCAATACTTGGTGTTGATTTGAAATTTTCAAATTGGCAAGAGGTATAATTATATATGATATGATCGGTATGATGTATAAGATACATCTAGTGGAGGATTAATGTAAATGAGATTTACATTAAGTGCCATGGAATAGAAAAAGAACTATGATTTATATGTTTCATGAGATGAAATATTAAAACTATAGATTATAAATATAGTATGGTAAATTGGTTATCATTTATATTTATAATAATATTAATTATTGGATAACTATCTCTTTTTCTTTAATAACCAATTGAGTGAGAGGTTATTGGTGGTTTCATGGTAACCGTGAGATAAAAGGAAAAATGCTTTCCTAATTTTAGTTAAATGTTAATTTGAGATTTTCAATCTCAGAAAGTTCTGACGAAAAGGTTGTCAAGTAAATAAGATTTACTAAACGACAACTTGGAGAGACTAGACGATCGTGGAGAGTTTCTATACTAGACTCTCAGCTGGCCGATGAGTTAAAAGATCGTATAGCTTTTGCTAGACGATCACATAGCCTTTGTTAAATGATTGGGCATCATCCTATACGATAGGCTTTGACATCTCCCACTTGCTCAATCGTTTATACGATTATTCTCCTTCAGTCTCATCCTCTAACCAAGTCCTCATAGAGCCCGTAGTTTGGATTCTCACATCGAGAATACTAAGGTAACCTTTTTGGTGGTGTCATACTCAACTCGACACTTTCGAGGTTCTGTGGAGGTCGTTCGTTGTGTTCGTGACCTTGGTGATCATTGTGTTCGTGGTTGTGTTGATTGTGCAGTGGAACGGTCGTATTGTTCGAGCATTTGTGGTTTCCATCTTGCTGTGAACAAGAGCTCGTGATCAAGGGTGTTGAATATGAGTCTTCAAGGGTATTTGAATTCTTCCCTTGATCGTTTAGTAAAGCATGCTATAATTTTGATTTATGCATATCCTGTTGTTTTCGTTTTTTGATTGTAATTGTAATGTTCATATACGATTGAATTTTGGAATGATCATTCTGCTGCCCATGGAATTCCTCATGCATGATTTCCTTCAAAGTCGTGCAGATTGTGTGTCGTTCAGGTTGTCGTTCACGTCGATCGTATAGGTCGGTTGTGGGCCTTGAGCTCATGTGTTGGTCCGATTGTACAAGCTTAGTCATGTACATCTCACATGTTGGTTTCGATAGGGAGTTCCGTCAGCTCACTCGCATGTTGATTTCGTTTGTCAGATTTGGTCGGCCAGCTCCGTCATGGCATTCAACTCATCGTCCAACTCGTTCCGGTCGTGGAGGTGGGTTATTAACATCAGATTAGTAGATTTAGTCATGGGCTTTTTTGATCCGGTCATCTATTTGCCTGATCTACTTGTGGGTCTTCCAATCCGATCGTCAGCATGGTGATTCAGCTCTGTTTGGAAGGTCTGCATGTCAAAGTTGATGCCCTAAATTTTGCAAGGTCCTATAGTTTGTAATTGTATAAACTTTTTATTTATGTAATATAAGATATAATGTTTTATTTCAAAATTAGTTGCATTAACCACACACTAATAAACTAACATCCAAGGTTATCTTGTAACTTAAACATGTATGTAAAGACATACAGATGAATCATGTTTAAGTGATAACCTAAATGGTTTATAGTAGAATAAGGCTGGATACCTTATCCTGGTGACACTACGAGTATGACCCATTTTGTAGATATTACAATTGTTATAAAGTGCTACAAATGATTTGATCCTGATTATTCTTGTAGAGACATGTGAGCGGGGATATTCTATACAAAGGAGTTTGTATAAGATCGGACCATGAAATGTTTAGTGTCATTATATAACGCTGTTCATAATAGAGACTTACATTTCACTAGGATGACTATAGGTAACATGACCTGAATCCTGAATGAGTTGTGAACTCCTTCCTATGAAGACGATCATTTGGTTTGTATGGGTGAGAGTGGCCAGCTCGCGAACTCAACAAGTCTATCATTTTGGGGATTCGTCTAATTGGGGAGCTGGGAACACAGCTACACAAGAAGAAATTCACTTTTTCCCTAATGTCGGGGTAAATAGATAAATTTCTTCCTTAAAGGCTGATTTTGGGGCTTGAACAATGTGGTCCAACACCCTCTCTTGATTCAAAAGGGGTTTGGTCATAGCTAGACTATGATTTATTGTTCGTTAGAGGGATCAATGGTACTTTTGGCCCGACTGTACTTATGAGAAATTCGTGAAGGATCATTGTACCATTGATTGGTTATATTCAATGGACACAGAAATATATCTGTAGTGCGAAGAGTGCAGCTTTCGGTCTTTAGTGGAGTGCCCGACAGTTAACGGATGGTAAATAATTTAATTAAAGAGTTTAATTAATTATTCACGTACTGTTGGAGCTTCAAGCTATCGGTCTATGAGGTACCAACGGTAGCTCAATGGGATTTTATGGAATAATTTTTTGGATTAATTTGAACTATTCAAATTAATTGAGGGAATTAATTATATATGATATAATTAATTAAGTTTTAATTATATATGATATAATTATTATAATGTATTTGATACGTTATAATATTAAGTATTTATTTGAGAGAAATTAAATATTTGAGTATGATACAAATATTAATTATGTGAATTGGATTCATATAATTAAAATTAATATAAATGAGACTCATATTAAATATCGTTGTTGAGAGAATTAAACTACAGGTTATATAGCAGGATACAATATTAAACTATAGGTTATACGTTATATTTGATATAACATACAGTTTAATGTATATTATATGATAAAGTAGTTAGCATATATATATATATATATTAAGGTTTATTATTAAAATTGATTTTATTAATTTTAATATTTTTTTTAAAAGAATAATAAACAGTTTTAGGGAAGCAGTTGTAACTCCCTCTCCATTATTCTCTCCACAACTTGCAGGAGTGGATGGATGACCTTCAGTCTTCTTCTTCCTTAAAAAAAAACACAGAAGAGTTCTCTATGTTTCTTCTTGATCCATCATCTCCTCTCTCAATCATTTTCCCTCTAAAAAAAAAAATCCAAAATAGCTAAAGTCCCACTCCTCCTAAGTTCTCATCCTAGAGAATACTGCGGTAGCCTTTGTGGTGCTATCCATTTGTTCGAGGGATTTTCAATTGAAGAATCGTTCTTCAAAAGTAAGAGTTTTGTCCCTATTTTAATTCTTATGTTATTCGTTAATAACATGCTGTAATTTTTTCATTAAATGCATAATTTTGTTGTTTCTCTATAAATTTTCTATTCTATAATTTTTTGGAAAATTGGGATGATCCATCTCTTCTGCTCAAGAACTTTACCAAGGTTCCTTCAATTGTTGTTAGAGCCAGGTTTTTATGGCCCATTTTTTCCAAAATTTCGAAATTGTTTTTACAGTTAATGGTGGGGTTTATGCAATCTATGAAATTAATCATGTGATGATAGTTTTTTTATGGTTGTTTTGAATTGTTGAATAATTTCGAGATTGGCACTGCTTGTTATTACTTTGATTTTACTTTTAGTATGTAAAGGCCTATGTTTTGGGGCATAATTTTGCAATATAGTATGTAATTATTATTTCTTTGAGTTATTCGTGGGTTTTTCGGTTCTGTTATAGAGAAAACGGGACCAAATTTGGTAGGGAAACGATGGACAACGCAGCTATACAGTAGGGACTATATTGCAACGTTGCAACACTGTGCCCTTGTTGGGATTGGTGTCCTAATTCTCCCAGAGTCTAGTTGTTTTGTGAAGATACACATTGTTTAATGAATAAAATTAGTGTTATTTAATTCTGACATTTACTCATATCCAATAAACAAAGCTCCTTGGTTATCTTATGTGAACTTAAGCATGTATATGTCATATACAAGTGGATCATGCCTTAAGTGATAACCTAAATAGGTCTGTAGTATAAGGATTAAGGTGGGATATCTGATCTTGGTGACACTACAGATACGACCCACTTTGTAGGGGTTTTCAAGTGTTGTAAACTACTACAGATGGTAGATTCTGACCATTCACGTGGAGATGTGCGAGTGTGGTGTGAATACAAAGAGTTTGTATAAGACCTTGACCACGAGATGACTAGACTCTGTATATAACGCCATTGATACTAGAGACTTACATCTCATCTAAGCAACCATAGGTGACACAACCTTCATCTTGAGTATTTTGGGAACTTCTGCCTTTGAGGGCAGTGCTTTGATTAGTATGGGTGAGAGTGGCCAGATTGCCAACTCAACATGCTTACCTTTTTGGGGACTTGTCTGATCTGGGAGCTGGGAACTCAATACATAAGATGGAATTCACTCCTTTCCCGAAGTAGGGATAAGTAGAGAGATTGGTCCATTAAGGGCTGATGTCGGGGCTTAAACATAGTGATCACAGCTTCTCTTTGGAAGAGAAGACTCAGTCATAGTAGGACCATGACTCATGTTCATTAGAGGAATCAGTGGTACTTAAGGAGACAGATGTAACTACATGGGCATAACGGTTATTGGTCCAGCTGTACTTACGAGCGATTTGTGAAGGGTTGTCGCACTGCTCATTGGTTAAGTTGGACACATAATATTTCTCTGGTAAGGAGAGTTTAGCTGTCGGTCTTCAGGGGAGTGCCTGGTAGTTAACAGATATTAGATCTCGTGACTAAAGAGTTTAGTCAGTTATTCACGTACCGTTGGAGGTTCGAGCTACAGATCCGTGAGGTCCCCTTGGTAGCTCAATGGATTCAGTTGAGAATCAGTTCTTAGTGTTGATTGGAAATGTTCAAATTGACAAGAGGTATTTTGATTATATATGATATAATTGGTATGATGTATGAGATACATCTAGTGGAGGATTGATGTAAATGAGATTCACATTAAGTACCATGGAATAGAAAAAGAACTATGGTTTATATGTTTCATGAGATAAAATATTAAAACTATAGGTTATAAATATAGTATGATAAGTTGGTTATTATTTATATTTATAATAATATTAATTATTTTTCTTTAATAACCAAAGTACTATGTGGTTTGGATTCATGGTAACTGTGAGTTTAAAAGGAAAGTAGTTTTCCTATTTTGAAAATGAAGTTTTATAAAAGGTTGATAAAAGTTTTTGAGATTTGTCTCAGCGAAAAAAAGGGATCTCACGATAGTCGTCAAGTAAATACAGATTTACTAAACGACGGTTGGGTGTACTAAATGGTCGTGCAGTGGTAAGCTTAATGATCGTGCAGAATTTACTAAATGATCGCATACTTTTGCTAGATGATCACTTGTCCAAAGTAAACGATTGTGTAGAGTCTGTAGGCGACAAACCGAGCTAAGCGATGAGCTAAATGATTGAGCATCGACCTATACGATAGGTCTCCACCATCTCCCACTTGCCCAGTCATGTACGCGATCGGTGTTTCCTTCTTTGTCTGCCTCAT
>NC_052353.1:21025253-21029944 GCF_009727055.1 Benincasa hispida | reverse complement strand
CTTTGTCTGCCTCATACCAAGTCCGAACAGAGCCCACCCTCTGGATTCTCACACCGAGAATACCAAGGTCACCTTGTTGATGGCGCAGACTCAACTCGGCACCGTCAAGGTTTTCTGGAGGCCGTTCGTGCTATTGCTGAGGGGTTTTTGGCTGAAGAGATCGTTGAGGACGAGCGCGAAGTGTTTGTGCTGTGTTCGTTGCTGTGTTACGATCGTGTAGATCAAGGTTCGTGGTCGCTTTTGTTGAGCGGTCATGCGCAACGGAGTGTGGAGATGCATCTGCAAATGTTTGTAAAGTTTTCCCTTAGTGTATTTGAGTTTTTCATGCTGTAATTTCTGTATGAATTGTATAACTGCTTGTTTTAAGTCAACTGTAAATGTATTGTTCATTCATGATTATGATTTGGAATTATCGTTCTTCCGTTGCTCAAGGAAATTGCGAATCTGATTTTCTTTAGCCCTAACGTTGCAACACTGTGATGAAGAACAACATTGTGTTCTTTTCGCAGTGTTGCAACGCTCTGAGGTAGAAAGAACCAACAAGTTTTGGTCCGATTCGGTTTGTGACTTACTTGGTTCGCTTGCGGTTTGGTCAGTTCGAGTGGCTTGACGATTTGAAGGCTGGATGGTTCGGTTCGAGCGGTTCAAGGCTTGGTTCGCTTGTTTTTTAATCGATTGGTATTTATTCTTGTAATAGTTAGATTCTTTTGTTAATTAAATTAATATAAGAGTTATATTCATTTAATTAATTTTGTTTTGCTTCCAATCCCAGTCCAATAATTTTGTTTATTAATTATGCATTTGATGTATGATTTTTATTTTTATTGATGTGTCATATAGTATAGAATCCCACCATAGGTTAAGCATTTAATGAATCAGATTATAAATGTCATAATTTTAGATGCATGATTTAAGTTTATAGCATGCTCATGCATCATATAATATAAATGTTATAATATTTGCATGCATGAATTGATAGCATATCTATGCATCATTTATATTATAATTTTTATAATATATAGTTCAATGAATGTATGGATGTATGAATTTGTTTTATTAACTATTATATAAATGTTATATATGTTAGTAATGAAATAAAATTTCATGAAGCATGACACTACCTTAGATAATTTATAAATGTTATAATTTACTAAAGTATGTCAAAGCATGCAATGTATGATTTAATTTATTTCATTTGTTTGTAATTGTTATAAGAAAATGAAGTTATAAATTAAAATCAATATTTAGAGTTGCATGCAAAACTTAGGTTAAAATCATTTTTAACCTAGGAACTTACTTGGAAAGGTGAATTTGATAGATTTGTTACATGCATGCAAGTTTGATTAAGGTATGTTAAATTGATTAAAGTTTGTTAAAGAGTTTAACAGACCTTCAGTAAAATTTTTTAACTATCCAAAGACAAGTGTTGTTTTTGGGCAAATTAAATATTCACTTCGTTAAAAATTAGTAGCTGGATTTTCATAAGTTAATTAACCCTAGGTAAAACACTCAGTGAAAGAAAATGGGGTATATGATACTTCAATTTTGTTCTCTTCATATTTCTCCTTTAAAATTCATATCGTGAGATCTATACTCGGCCTCCAGGCACCTTGAGTGTCCCCCTATGGATGACATTTGTATAGATCAATATCAAGGTGAATGGAGAGAGTGTTTATATTAAGTGGGATCAGAATGTGTCACTACACATCCCTTGGTCTCTCTCATTAGTTTGAAGTAAATTTTCGTGCATGACCTTGTGGCACCTTGAGTGTCCCCCCTATAGGATGACATTTTTGCATGACACTTTATTCAAACTCCAACAATGGATAAGGTTACTTTAGTTTCATGTCCCAATCATTTTTCCCTACGATTGGCTCATTAGAGCGAAACTCTAAGACCTAAAATAAGGGGTTATACTTACTAGAATTGTTAAGTGAGTTTAAAAAATCCTGGACCAAACAATGGTGACTAATAGTGAAAGTAACAAGGAGTTGTTCTATCTATAACTTGAGATTGTCTCATCTCAGTGAAGGGGCACCTGATCACCCTACGGTGATTTTTGTCCTTCCTCACTGAAACATCATTGCAAAATACATGTCACTTAGGTTACATTAGACTATTTTGCCAAAATTGATTGGTTGTCTTAATGGTTTAATCCAATTAGATTAATTATAAATAATTTGTATGGTTTCAACAATCTTTTCAATATGACTTCCGTTATGCTAAGTTTACTCGTTGGTGACAAATTAACAGGCAAAAATTACACTTCTTGGAAAAACATGATCAACATAATCCTTATCATCGATGACCTTCGTTTTGTCCTTATAGAGGTTTGTCCTCTCATATCAGCTCTCTATGCTGCTTAAAATGTTTGAGAAGCATACAAGCAATGGACATGACCGAACGAGAAGGCCCAGACGTACATCAGCAAGCCTTTCTAAAGTTCAACCAAGAAGCATGAGCGCATACTTACAACTCGTGAGATTATAGAGTCCCTGAGGGGAATGTTTGGACAATTGTCCATACAGCTCAAGCATGACACTCTCAAACACATCTTTAATGCTCATATGCAAGAAGGGGTATCTATTTGAGAACATGTTCTTAACATAGTGGTTCACTTCAACGTGGCAGGGATAAATGAGTCTGTCATTGATGAAGCTAGTTAGGTTAGCTTCATTCTGGAATCTTTACTTGAAAGTTTCCTGCAGTTCTATAGTAATGTTGTTATGAACAAGATTGACTACAACCTAACCACCTTGCTTAACGAGCTACAGATCTTCCAGTCCTTGATGAAAACCAAGGAACATAAAGGTGAAGCAAATGTTGCTTCATCCTCTAAGAAATTCCACAGAGGTTCGACCTCTGGGACAAGGTCTGTGCCTTCTTCTTCCGACACCAAAAAGTGGAAGAAGAATAAAGTTGGAAAGGGGAAAGCTAACCCACCAACTGTTGCCCAAAAGGGCAAGAAAGCCAAGTTTGCAAAGGGAATATGTTTCCATTGTGACTAGGAGGGACAGTCGAAGAGGAACTATCCCAAATACTTGGCAAAAAAGAAGAAGACCAAGCAAGGTAAATATGATTTTCTTGTTTTGGAAATTTGTTTAGTGTAGAATGATGATTCGATCTGGATAATTGATTCGGATGCCACTAACCACGTTTGTTCTTCATTTTAGGGAATTAGGTAACTACAAGCTGGGGAGATGATGATACAGGTTGGAACTGGGCACGTCGTCTTAGCTTTGGCAATAAGAGGTCTCCAGTTAACTTTACAAAATAGATATATTTTGTTAGAAAATATATATGTAGTTCCTGGTTTGAAAAGGAACTAAATTTCTCTAAAGTGTTTACTTGAAAAATCTTATCGTATAAACTTCTTTGTAAATAACGTGTTTATTTCTAAGAATGGTGTTAATATTTTTTCAGCTGACTGGAAAATAATTTATATGAGCAAAGGCCGTTAGCAAATAAATCCCTCCATAACACTGAAATGTTTAAAACTGCAAGGACTCAACATAAAAGACTTAAAATTTCTCCTATAGAAAATGCCCAATTCTGGCACCTGAGATTAGGACATATCAATCTCAATGGGATTGACAGGTCGGTGAAGGAAATTCTTTACCTGTGTGTAAGTCATGCCTTGAAGGCAAAATGACTAAAAAACCATCCATCGGAAAAGGTCACAGGGCCAAAGAACCCTTAGAGCTAGTACATTTAGACCTCTGTGGTCTGATGAATTTTAAAGCAAGAGGAGGGTTTGAATATTTCATCACCTTTACTGATGATTAATCAAGATATGGGTATGTTTATTTAATGTAACATAAGTCTGAATCTTTTGAAAAGTTCAAAGAATTCAAGGCTGAAATTAAAAATGAATTAAATAAAACAATTAAGACATGTTAATCTGATCGAGGTGGAGAGTTTTTAGATCTAACACTTCAGAACTATTTGATAGAACATGGAATTGTATCACAACTCTTAGCACCTGGTACACCTCAACAGAATATATTAGATCCAAAAACTAACATTCAAGGTTGAGCTATAAGTTATATGTTACATTTGATACAACATAAGGTTGGTTATATATTTATTAATAGTTAAAATACATAGTTATATATATATATATATTCTCTTTTAAAATTAAAATCGAGAGGGTGTTATGTAACTCCCTCCACAATTCTCTCTAAATTCCTTATTGGATGTGGGTGGTTTTGGGGCAGAAGATTTTTTTTCTTTGTTTAGAATTGTTACAGATGGTCTGATTGCAATTCTTCTTCTTCGTTTTTTTTTTTACTACTCTATGCCAAGAAAACTCTTAGAGAAATTTTCACAAAATTTTTCCTCTCCATCTCTCTCAAAATTAAGATCACAGAGCCCCACACACTCCTGTAATTCTCAACCCCTAAGGAGAATACGGAGGTCTCACTTTTTATGGTGTTCCAAATTGGAATTGGGTTTTGATCGTGATTCATAAGAAGTGCTCTACGATGGAACTACATGATCGTGTAGCTGCGGTGCGAACTAAACGACATGATGAAGTTCTATACGATGGAGCTAAACGATCGTGTAGCTTCGACGCTCAACGACGCGATGACGTTCTATGATGTGTGGGGTGCGTTGGAAGGGACCAATGCGTTGGAAGGGACCAATGCGTTGGAAGGGTTGTTGGTGATGGCATGCGGCGGAAGGAAGAA
>NC_052353.1:20992868-21025243 GCF_009727055.1 Benincasa hispida | reverse complement strand
ATGCGTTGGAAGGGTTGTTGGTGATGGCATGCGGCGGAAGGAAGAAAGATGGAGGTGATGCATTAGAAGGCAGCCCATGCGTCGAATAGGGCAAGCGCTGTCAAATGCCAAGCCATGCGTCGAGCAGCCTCGGCCAGACGCCCCTGCCCAATGCATCGAGCAACTTCGACCAGACGCCCTTGCCCTGTATATGAGTTATATATATTGGTATCAGAGTTATTCTTTTGAATTAATAAATGTTTGGCCTAAAGACATTCCACTGTATATGAGTTATATATATTGGTATCAGAGTTATTTCGCAAGAGTTATTAGGTAGTAAGTGTCAACAAAAGAGTTGATAACTGCTACAGTCACACCCTTTCCTAGGCTAAGAGGTGGGTCTAGGGTAGGATGTGACAGCTTGGTATCAGAGAAAAGGTATATGTAAACTTGGGAAAGGTTTGAGCTAGCTTAGTATTAAAGCATAAGATTTTGGGTGAGAGAGAGTTCATGCATTAGATTAACTCCCATAAGTAAGTCCCTAACATGTGTACTTATTAATTAGGTAAAGATGCTGAGAAGAAGTGACAGGCGGAGCAAGTAGACTGAGGAGAGGAATGTTGACCCTACCAACAGAGGTCCTGAAGCTATACTGGACCCAAATCCAAAGGGGAAAAGAGTTAGAGACTCAGTAGAGTAGGAAGTGACTTCTGCGAACGAGTCGAGTACACCACGAGTAGATGTAGAGCCCTAGATGGAGGATCGAGTATTTGATAGAATCACTTAGAGATTGACGGTGAGTGTAGGATCGATTCTGCATCGAGAGGCTGAAAGCTTTAGGAGCCATGACGTTTGATGGAGCCACAGATCCAGTAGATGCTGAGGTCTGGTTGGACTTGACTGAGAAATGTTTTCAGGTTATGAGGTGCCCTGAGGACCATAAGGTCGAGTTAGCGGCATTCTTGTTGCAGAAAGAGGCTGGGAAGTGGTGGAAAGTGATGATAGAGGCTAGAAGGAGTTGTTCGAAAACTATGACTTAGTCTGAGTTTAGACAGATATTTGAGGATAAATACTACCCTAGTGCTTTTAAAGAAGCGAAGAGGGAGGAATTCCTTAGGCTAACTCAGGAGTGATGACGGTTGCTGAGTATGAGCAAAGATTTACTATGTTATCTCAGTATGCCCTTCCGATCAATTGCGGAAGAGAAGGGGAGGTTTAGAAGATTTGAGAATGGCCTAAGAAGAAAGATACGTACACTCGTTACCTTCTACATCTAATTGGGTGAATTTCACTCAGTTAGTTGAGACCGCTATCTGAGTAGAGAAAAGTGTAGCGAGGGAAGATATACTTCAGCCAGGTGAAGAACAACTTTAGACGCCTGTAGAAGCGAGGAGTAAGAAATTTAGACCCTCGTTCTCTGGACAGTCAGGTATGAGGAATTTTGGAGGCACGAGCCAACAAAGTTCAGGTCAAAAGAGGTCAAGACCTGTAGCTGGATCGAGTGGTAGATCGGTATCGAGTCGTGCTAGCGAATCAGTAGCTAGTATAGGGAGGAAACCACTTTGAGTAAACTGTGGTAGGCCTCATATAGGAGTATGTTATGGCAATAGGAATGTGTGCTTTTAGTGTGGACAAGCGGGGCATTTCAAGAGAGATTGTCCTCAGCTAGGTCATGGAGCACAAAATGAGCAAAGAGGGTTTACCTAGGTTGTAGACCAACCCAGAGCAACCGAAAATGGAGGTGAAGGATCCGGTGCAGCTAAGCAGAAAGGGGTAGTTGGACAACCCCAACAGCAACAGCAACAGCAGCAGTAGCAGGGTAGAGTATATGTTATGACACACCAGGAAGCGGAAGAAGCTCTAGATGTCGTAACTTGTATGATAACTTTATGTAATCAATCCGCTTATGCATTATTTGATCCTGGTGCTACGCACTCATTCATATCTAGCATGCGTGCATTATATATAGATAGAGTGCCTGAGCGTAGGAATGAGGATTTGTTTATCTCTACGCCTGTAGGAGATACTCTAGTTGTACATGAGTATTACAGGAATTGTGAAGTAATTCTTGGAAATCATAGTTTATAGGATGACTTAATTCCATTAAAATTACTAGAGTTTGATGTTATCTTTGGTATGGACTTCCTAAGTAAACACTATGCCACTATGAATTATTTTAGGAGAGAAATAGTGTTTAGAAAACCAGGTGAAAAAGAAATAACCCTGGTAGGAAGTAAAAGAATACTTCCAGGAAGCTTAATATCAGCAGTGAAGGCTAGGAAGCTGCTGAGTAAGGGATGCAAAGCCTATTTAGCCTATGTAGCAGTTTCACATGATAAGAAACTGAGACCCGAGGATGTACCTATGGTACAAGAATTCTTAGATGTATTCCTTGAAGAGTTACCAGGCTTACCACTTGACAGGGAAATAGAGTTTACTATTGAGTTAGTTCCGGGTACAGCACCTATATCCCAGGCACCATATAGGATGGCACAAACGAAACTGAAGGAGCTAAAATTTTAGTTACAGGAACTTATGGATAAGGGGTACATTAGACCTAGTGTATCGCCTTGGGGAGTGCCAGTCTTGTTTGTTAAGAAAAAAGATGGTACTCTTAGATTATGCATAGACTATAAACAATTGAATAAGGTGACCATTAAGAATTAATACCCATTGCCTCGTATAGATGATCTCTTCGATCAGTTAAAGAGAGCCACGATGTTCTCTAAGATAGATTTGAGATCAGGTTATCACCAGTTGAAGGTGAAAGACACATATGTTCCAAAGACTGCATTCAAAACTAGGTATAGACATTATGAGTTCCTAGTAATGCCGTTTGGATTAACAAATGCTCCTGCGGTATTTATGGATTTGATGAATAGGATATTTCATCATTATCTGGATCAGTTTTTGATAGTTTTCATGGACGATATACTAGTGTATTCTAGTAGTGCCGAGAAGCACAAAGAACATCTGAGGATGGTGTCGCAGATACTAAGGGAAAAAGAATTATATGCGAAATTTAGTAAGTGTGATTTTTGGTTAAACCAAGTCGTATTCCTTGGGCATATAGCTTCAGCTAATAGAGTTAGCGTTTATTCCCAAAAGATAGAAGCAATAGTCAACTGGGAACATCCCCTGAATGTAACCAAAGTACGCAATTTTTTGGGTTTAGTAGGTTATTATAGGAGATTCGTGGAGGGCTTTTCTAAGATAGCTTTGCCGTTGACAAAATTGACTAGAAAAGATGCGAAGTTTGAGTGGTCACCAGAATGCGAGCATAGTTTTTAGGTATTGAAACAGAGGTTAGTGTCAGCACCAGTATTAACTCCACCTACACCAGGTAAAGAGTTTGAAGTCTATTGTGATGCTTCCCGACAAGGGTTAGGATGTGTGCTGATGCAGGAGGAAAAGTTAGTAGCTTATGCTTCTCGACAGTTAAAGAAGCATGAATGTAACTACCCTATGCACGATTTGGAATTGAAAGCAGTTTTGTTAGCTCTAAAGTTGTGGAGACATTACCTGTTTGGTGAGCGTTGTCATATATTCACAGATCATAAGAGTCTGAAGTATATCTTTGATCAGAAGGAACTGAACTTAAGATAGAGAAGATGGCTCAAGTTGATCAAAGACGATGACTGTACCATTGACTATCACCCAGGTAAAGCAAACGTGGTAGCTGACGCTCTAAGTCAAAAAACCAGATCAGCTAGAGCTTTCGGTGAAGGGTACACTGATTCATGAGTTGTATAATGCTAGGGCAGCATTATCAATCGTTCAAACAAGAGGATTACTAGCTTCATTTGAAGTACGTCCTACTCTCGTAGAAGATATTCTACGTGAGCAATTAAAGGATTCCGATCTTCAGAAGTTAGCTGAAGAAGTAGGTAAAGGAGTGAGGACAGACTACCAATTAAGAATCGACAAAGTGCTATTAAAAGAAGGAGTATGGGTACCTAAGAACTTAGCACTTAAACAAGCCATTCCAGAAGAAGCACATAGTTTGGCCTATGCTATGCATCCAGGTAGTACGAAGATGCACAGAACATTAAAGAGATCGTACTGATGGCCTGGTATGAAAATAGAAATAGCGTAGTATGTTGACAGGTGTCTAATATGTCAACAAGTTAAACTAGACAGATAGAGGCCAGCAGGATTACTTAATCCACTCCCAGTACCAGAGTGGAAATAAGAGCATATTATGATGGATTTCCTGTTTGGATTACCTAGGACACCAGCGAGCTATGATGGAATATGGGTAATTGTGGATAGATTGACAAAAACAGTTAAGTTTTTACCCGTTAAAGTTACTTTTACCCTGGACCAATTAGCTAAGCTGTATGTTGACCAAGTTGTGAGTCAGTTTGGAGCTCCAGTTTCAATTGTATCAGATCGAGACTCCAGATTTACATTGAAGTTTTGGCCTAGTTTGCAGAAAGCTATGGGAACCAAGTTATATTTTAGTACCGCTTTTCATCCACAGACGGATGGTCAGTCTGAGTGGACAATCCAGATATTAGAGGACATGTTGAGAGCGTGTATATTGCAATTCAAAGGTAGTTGGGATACGCATCTGTCGTTAATCGAATTCGCATATAACAATAGTTACCATTCGAGTATCGGGATGGCACCGTATGAGGCACTATACGGAAGGCCATGTAGAACTTTGATATGTTGGAATGAAGTTGGTGAAAGGAAATTACTAGGTCTAGAACTTGTGCAACAGACATCAGATAACGTTAAGATTATAAGAGATAATCTTAAGACGGCTCGAGATAGGCAAAAGAGTTATGCTGATAAACGGAGAAGAGAATTGGAGTTTGAAGTTGGCAACAAAGTATTTCTTAAGTTATCTCCGTGGAAAGGTATACTCAGGTTCGATAGGAAAGGGAAATTAAGCCCGAGATATATTTGACCCTACGATATAATAGAAAGAGTTGGCTCGATGGCATATCGATTGGATTTACCTCCAGTGTTATCTCGTATTCATGATGTGTTTCATGTGGCAATGCTTAGAAAGTATGTGCCAGATTCTACCCATGTGTTTCCTGAGCAACCAATATAGTTGAGAGAGAATTTGTCTTATGAGGAAGAGTCAGTGGAGATCCTTGACAAAAAGGAACAGGTCTTAAGGAATAAGACAATCCCATTGGTAAAGGTACTATGGCGAAACCATAGTACGGAAGAAGCAATGTGGGAAGCCAAAGTGCAAATCAGAAACAAGTATCCGAAGTTGTTTAATTAACGGACTTGTAGCGAATTTTCGAGGACGAGATTTTCATAAGGGGGAAGTAAGTGTGAACCCCGAATCCTAATTTCTCTACTCGAGTATGTTCCCTATTGAGATCAGTGTGATGAGTATGTTGTTGTGGAAACTAGTGTGTAATGGTAGAGAAAATGGTGAAAAATTAGAAGAAAAGAGGAAATTTGGAAATTTGACTTTTGGGGAAAAAATTGGAAATTTGGCTAAGTATAGAATTTTGTGTGGGATGTGTTGGAAGGGACCAATGCATTGGAAGGGTGTGTTGATGCGTTGGAAGGGTTGTTGGTGATGGCATGCGGCTGAAGGAAGAAAGATGGAGGTGATTCATTAGAAGGTAGCCCATATGTTGAATAGGCCAAGTGCTGCCAAAGGCCCAACCATGTGTCGAGCAGCCTCGGCCAGATGCCCTTGGCCAATGTGTCGAGCGGCCAGCAAAGTGCCTCTGCCATGCGTCGAGCAGCCATGCCTGTGCAGCAAGTGCCCTGACCGAGCGACCATGTCTATGCGTCGAAGAGCCCTGCCGAGTGGTCGTGCATTGAACACCCTTGCCCTGTGGCCAGACATGCCCATGCGGCCGAGCAATCGAGCGATGGCCAACCTATGCCCCATGCCCATACGTCGAGCGACCAGCCTACGAAGCACGCCCATGCATCGTTGGCTAGCACCATGCACCTATGCCAAGCAAGCTGTGCGATGCTACCTAGTGAGCCAATGCCGTCGAGGATGGGCGGTCACCCTATGCGTTGGTGATGGCTAGCTCTTGCAATGGCTAAGTTGGATTACGATGATAGTGAATTGGCTTGCTATGCGTTGATTATAGGCTATGCATTGAGTATGGACTATGCGTTGAACATCCAAGTGTTGGACGCATACAAAGGATGAGATCACCTAAAAAACGTCATCAAACCATGTGTCTTCTTGGGAGGAAGCCTTAAGAATTTGAGGTGGTTGCATCAGATTGGAAGCTCATGCGTTGGCTACATGGGAGAAAGACACTTAGATTGCGCTGATCAAAGAGATGTGTTTGTAGTATGAGGGAGAAACACTTGGACATGCAGCCAAGTAGGTGGTGTCGACTTTGGAGAAGGTTTGGATGCCTATAAATAGGGTCAGAAGATTTCATTTTCAGATCACAATTCAAAAATACAGTAAAAAGAGTGGGAGAGTTGAGCAAACCTTGCGTTGAAGCCAAAATCCATGCGTTAGCCATAGAATTTCAAAGAGGATGCATTGGACAGTGAAGTTTGGAAAGTAGCATAAAATTGGGACGAAGAGTTCTCCCGATTTACTCGTGTGTTTGAGTGATTCCAAAGCCATCTGAAAGCTCTGAAAGTCTAGTTTTCAGGGTAGGGCTTCCGGACGCAAAACTCGAAGGGATCGGGTGGAAACTGGAAAGAAGTCATAAGGGTCAGGCTGTCGGATAAGCTTAGGCCAGTCTTGAATATTTTGAGATTTCGGCCAAATCACGAAGGGTTATGAGCTCAAAATTTAGGGTAAGCTTCCTGAGACAATTTAGAATATGTTTTTAGAAGAAAGTATCTTAAAATAAGGTCTATAACTATGAGTAATCTGAGCTTAAAGTTGAATCTGAATTCTAGGGGTGAAAAAGGGAGCTCGAGGTAGAAAAGGAACTACTAGAGTGAAAAGTTCCTAAGCGATCGAGGTGAGTGACTAAAACATTTTGAATAAAATGTTTGAATTACAATGTTTTATAGAAAGCATGTTTTAAAAAAGATTATTCTCATGCCAGCTAGTTTTACAAAGTGATTTCCACGCAAACCATGAGTTATATTTTAAACGCATGCACGTGTGGGAAGTTTGTTGAAAACCTATTTATATGTGTTAAATATACCCATGCATTAATATCTTTAAAGGCATGTTTTTATATGTGTCATACTTTACATGCTTTAAAGAGAAAGTCATTTATGACTAGTTTTACTTAAAACGTGATACCGAAGGACATTTGAGAAGGTATCTACCTAACTAGATACTGAAGGACATTTGAGAAGGTATCCTAGTAGCTCGATACTGAAGGACATTTGAGAGGTATCTGAGTAGAAGTACCTAAGGTATGATGGTACTTAGTATGGCCACGTGCACGTAGGTAGTTAGAGTCAGAGATTGAGCAAAAGGTTTTCTCTTGACTAGTAGTTGGTCATTTTTTTTACCCACAGTGGGGTTATTCTCAACTAAGAAACAGTTTTACTCTTTTATGATTAAAACAACTTTATATGTTTTATACTTGGAAAATGTTTATACTGCAGTACAAGTACTGTAGAAGCTTACATTTCAGTTAAACTCTTTATTGAGGTTTTTGCATGAGAATCAATTATCTTTCTTAAGTCACTCACTAGGCGCAAGCTCATCCCGTTTTCAAATGTTTTTCCTTCCCCCCCCCCACCCCCCCCAAGGTAGCGGTCAAATCCTCAAAAGATAAACTCTGCATCTGTTCTGCCACTAAAGGATAAAGAGATTTGTAACCCGTCTATGTAGGTGGTTACTGTAAATATTGTACACATGTTACTGTTGTTCATGTAGGGACTAGGGTTTTTTGGGCTTGGGACTTATGAATCTAGTGTTGTTATGACTCTAAATATGTTATGCTTATGAATTAATAAATGTTTGGCCTAAAGACATTCCGCTGTATATGAGTTATATATATTGGTATCAGAGTTATTCTACAAGAGTTATTAGGCAGTAAGTGTCAACAAAAGGGTTGATAACTGCTGTAGCCACGCCCTTTCCTAGGCTAAGAGGGTGGTCTAGGGCGGGGTGTGACACTTTAAGGTTGGAACCGAGAGTAGCCGGTTCAACCGATTTTCTCGAGGTCCAATCTGGTTCAGACTTTGTTGGTCTGGTTCAGACTCATCCAGTCTGTTCAAGATGCTTGGGTTTGGTTTAGAGCGGTTCGAGTGGTTCAAAGACGGTTTGGAAGTTGTTTGTATAAGTTAGGCGCCTGTTTACTTGTTTATGCCGAAACCAAAAACCATATCAGTTAGTATTTAATTTTTTATGCATGTGATGTATGTGATAATTAAATAATTCATGTATGTGCATATAGTATGCCTAATATAGATTTAAAACCCTACCATAGGAAGCATGTTATATGCATTGAAAGTATGTTATAATGTTATAATATAATAGTATGCATGTTAGGGTTATATTTAATATAACGGTTATATTAGATATTGAATGCCTTTGTAGAAATGTTGTGGATGTTTAGCATGTCGAAAATGTTGTAAGCTGTTATAAAATTGGGTTAGATATTTAAAATCCATAACAAAGAACAGATGCATGCTCACTTTGGTTAACAACTAGTTTTAATCATTAAAATAGATTGTTACCTTATAAAATACAGTTACAAACTCATATCGATTCATAAACCTGTCTAAGGCTCGGGTACTTAAGTCCATTGTTTACGGAACACCTCCTACCTGGGGATTATGACCGAAAGATTGAGCGTTGTTAACTGATTTTATGAGCTTGCGTGAGCGATCTAAGGTAATAAAGTGGTTTATCACCTAGACATTGTAGGTTAAATCCAATTATAAGCGTTATACTTGGATAAACCACTTAGACTTAGGTTCTTTAAAATTAGCCGTTACACCTAAGTAAAATACCATGCTCGACTTTGTGTCGCTTTTACATGACTGCTCCATTCAGAAAGTGTTTGCATGGGTCAATAACAAGGTGAATGAGGGAGGTAGTTCATAGTAAGTGGGTGAAGGAAATGTGTCAACATTGTCCTACAGTCTCCTCCATTAGTTTGAACTGTTAGATTCCTATGTTGCGCCTGCTGTCGTTTTTAGGCAGCACTAGCTAGTCGTTAACCGCAGTGATCCCCTCGGAGGGTTGTAACATAGGTTTCGGAACAACCCAAGCTTCAGTAAAATGAATAGGGTCTTATAGTTCCGTCTTGGATATTGTCTTCTATTTCGGAGGCATATTCATACCGTTCTATAAGATCTAAAAATGGCGAGTCACACTTACAAGAATTAGTAATTGTTAGTAAAGATCTAGACTGAAAGTGATAACCAAAAGAACTATCAGAATATGAGTTATTCTGGAGATAGTATTTGGCCAAGAATCGTCTTGCTTCTGTGAAGGAATTCTTAATTGCCCCTCGGTAGCAAGTTCTAAATCACTAAAGTATCGTTACAAATAAATAAAGATTTATTGGGTACTTTATTAGTTTTTGCTAAAAATGAATTTAGATGCATATTTAATTGAGTTTGTTTAAAATGTTTAAGCAGTGTCGAACTCAATCATACAATTTCTTGTTTTTGATAAATTTAATGGAGAGGGTTATTCGAACTGGAAATCAAACATCAATACGATATTAGTGGTAGACGATCTGAGGTTTGTGTTGATAAAGGAGTGTCCTCCAATTCCCAGTTCAATAGCCATCCGAAATGTTTGGGACATCTATGATAGGTGGGTGAGGGCGAACGAGAAAGCCCGGGCCTATATCTTAGCAAGTATATCTGATGTACTCAATAAGAAGTATGAGGTCATGCCCATCGCCCGTGAAGTAATGGCATCATTACAGGAGATGTTTGGGCAACTGTCATCTTCTATTAGGCATGAAGCTATTAAGTATGTCTACGTTACGCGCACGAAAGATGGAACCAATGTAAGAGAACACGTTCTCAACATGATGGTTCATTTTAATATTGTGGAGGCTCATGGGGCGATGATAGATGAGACGAGTCAAATGAGCATGATACTGGAATCTCTCCCGAAGAGTTATCTTCCGTTCAGAACAAACGTTGTTATGAACAAAATCACTTATAACTTGATGACGCTGCTGAATGAATTACAAATATATCAATCAATGATGAAACTGAAGGAAAAAGAAATAAACGTTATTTCAAAACCAAAGAAGTCTTATAAGGTGTTGACACCCACTGATGGTAAGAAATCTGGTACTTCTTCTTCTAAGAATAAAACTGTACAGATGAAGAAGAAAGGAAAATGGAAAAATAAAGCCACTGCAAAGAAAAACAAAAACAAAACTCTCAAAAGAAAATGTTTCCATTGCGGAGAAGTTGGGCACTGGAAAGAAAACTTCCCAAAATATTTGGCTGAGAAGAACGCAGAAAAAGCTAAAGAAGGTAAATTTGATTTACTATTTGTTGAAACATGTCTAGTGGAGAATTCTCACCTTACTTGGATATTGGATTAAGACGCCACTAAACATGTTTGCACTTTTCTATAGGAAACTAGTTCTTGAAGAAGACTTTCTAATCAAAAGATGACTTTCAAGGTGGGAACGGGTGAAGTCATTTCAGCTGAAGCAGTGGGAGATGAAAGTTGTTGTTTTGGAGATGGTTTTATCTTACTTAAGAATGTGTTCAATGTACCTAAGATGAAAAGAAACTTGATCTCCATTTCTTGTCTATTAGAAAATATGTATAGTATATCTTTTGAATGTAATGAAGTGTTTGTTTATTCAAGAGGTGTACATATTTATTTTGCAAGACTTGACAACAACTTATACATATTAAAAGTAACTGAAGCGAGAGTTATTTTGAATATAGATATGTTTAAAATGGCTGAGACTCATAATAAGAAGCGGAAAATTTCTCCTAACGCTTATCTTTGGCACCTTAGGCTTGGTCATATTAATCTCAACAGAATTAAGAGATTGGTAAAAAAACGGTCATCTAAACAGTTAGAAGATAGTTCCTTATCTCCATGTGAATTATGTCTTGAGGGAAAAATTACTAAATGATCTTTTTCTGACAAAGGTCTTCGTGCCAAAGAGCCTCTCAAACTTATACATTTAGACCTATGTGGTTCGATGAATGTTAAAGCCCGAGGAGGTTATCGGTATTTCGTCAGTTTTATTGATGATTACTCTAGATATGGCTACATTTACTTAATCAATCATAAGCCTAAAACTCTTGAAAAGTTCAAAGAATTAAAGGCTGACATTGAAAATCTGTTAAGAAAAAGAATTAAAACACTTCAATCTGATCAAGGTGGTGAGTACATGGATTTACAATTCCAGAACTATCTAGTAGATCATGGAATTCAATCCCAACTCACAACATATGGAACACCACAACAAAATGGTGTTGCAAAAAGGAGAAATCGAACCTTGTTGGACATGGTTCAATCTATGATGAGTTATACTTAGTTACCTCAATCCTTTTGGGGGTATGCAATACAGACTGCAGTACATAATCTAAATGTTGTTGCATCAAAAAGTGTTTCAGAAACACCATATGAATTATGGAAAGGATGCAAAACGAGTTTACGTCATTTCCATATTTGGGGTTGTTCAGCACACATGTTGGTACAGAATCCTAAAAATTGGAAACACGTTCAAAATTATGACTATTTATAGGATACCCGAAAGAAACAAAAGAAGGATTGTTTTATGATCCTCAAGAAGATAAAGTATTTGTATCGACAAACGTTATGTTCTTAGAAGAGGATTATATTAAAAATCATCTACCTCGCAGTAAACTAATATTGCAAGAGTTGACTAAAGATACTACAGAAAGATCAACAAGAGTTGTTGATCAAGCTGGTCCATCAACAACAGTTGTTGTCCCGTCACGTCCATCCCAAGAGTTGGGGATGCCTCGACGTAGTGCTGTCTCTTATACACATCTAGATGTGTATAAGAGATCAAGCTGGTCCATCAACAACAGTTGTTGTCCCGTCACGTACTTCCCAAGAGTTGGGGATGCCTCGACGTAGTGGGAGGGTTATTCAATAGCCTGAACGCTACATAGGTTTAACAGAAACTCAAAAGATTATACGAGATGCTGGTTTAGAGGATCCATTAACCTTTAAAAAGGCAATGGAAGATGTGGATAGGGAACAATGGATAAAAGGCATGGACGATGAAATGAAGTCTATGTACTTCAACTCTATCTGAGAACTTATAGATCAACCACATGGGGTTACACCTATAGGTTGCAAATGAATCTACAAGAGAAAATGAGACCAAACTGGCAAGGTACAGACCTATAAAGCCAAAATCGTGGCAAAAGGTTCTACCCAAAGAGAAGGAGTTGATTATGAAGAAACTTTTTCTCCTGTTGCCATGATAAAATCAATAAGAATACTTTTTGCCATTGCCACATATTATGACTATGAGATATGGCAAATAGATGTCAAAACAACTTTTCTAAATGGCTGTCTTGATGAAAGTATTTTTATATCTCAACCAGAATGGTTCATCGAAAAAGGAAAGGAACAAAAAGTTTGTAAGCTTAATCGATCCATTTATGGATTGAAACAGGCGTCCAGATCCTGGAATATAAGGTTTGGTACTGCAATCAAATCTTATGACTTTGAACAAAATGTTGACGAACCTTGTGTGTATACAAGAAGATAGTCAACAAGACTGTAGCATTCTTAGTTCTTTATGTTGATGATATCTTGCTCATTGGGAATGAGACAAGTTTTCTAGCTGACGTAAAGAGATGGTTAGCAAAACAGTTCCAAATGAAAGATTTGGGTGATGCTTAGTATGTTCTAGGAAAACATATCTTTCAGAACCGAAAGAATAGAACATTAGCACTATCTCAGGCGTCTTATATCAATATGTTGTCAAGATATAATATGCAAAATTCCAAGAAAGGTATGTTACCTTTTAGACATGCAATTCATTTGTTGAAACACCAATGTCCTAAGACACCTCAAGAAGTTGAGGAGATGAACCGAATTCCATATGCATCCGTAGTTGGGATTTTGATGTATGCGATGTTGTGTGCACACCCTGACATATGCTTTGCAGTTGGAATCATCAGCAGGTTCCAATCCAATCCAGGACACAGTCATTGGACTACTGTAAAAAACATCCTCAAGTATCTAAGGAGAATGAGGGACTATATGCTTGTGTATGGACCTAAGAATTTGTTCCTTATAGGATACACTGATTTTTATTTTCAGACTGACGTAGATTCCAAGAAATATACTTCAGGATCAGTTTTCACTCTTAACGGAGGAGCTATAGTTTGGAGAAGCATTAAGCAAAGTTGTATCGCTGACTCCACAATGGAAGCAGAATATGTGGTTGTATGTGAAGCTGCTAAAGAAGCAGTATGGCTATGAAAATTCTTGGCTGATTTGGAAGTAATTCCAGATATGCACCTGCCTATCATACTGTATTGTGACAATAGTGGTGCTGTTGCCAACTCAAAAGAACCCAGGAGACACAAACGTGGAAAACACATTGATGTGAAAGAAAGTACCATCTGATCCGAGGGATAGTGCACAGAGGAGATGTGATCCATTCAACCTTGTTGATCCATTCACAAAGGCCCTCTCGGCTAAAGTATTCGAGGGCCACCTGTTGAACTAGGACTCCGAGTAGTGTAATCTAGGGCAAGTGGGAGAATATCTATGGTATTGGAGATGCCTTAGTTTATTGAATTTTCCCTTTATGTGTTTCAATGTTATATTGTATATATTTGTTCTCAATGGAGTTTTAGTCTAAGTGGGAGATTGTTGAGAATGTCCTAGAACTCGCAGTTCGTGTTAAACATTCTATTTATCAATAATAATAAATTGTTGATTTTGCATCTTATTATTAAAATCCAATAACATATCCATGGCTATAGTCTGAATACTGTAACTTCAAATGTTTGATTACAAACCCTCTTATTTTAGATGAGCATGCTTTAGTTTATGCCAAAATTAGTGAATTTGAATGCTAATTGATCCTTGTTACTTCCGCTGCATGTTAATACACTCTTACATGCAGCTGGAATCGAGTTTTGAAGAAGTTCTACAAAGGTATATCTTGAACCCATTTGTTTTTGCAAGAGCATGCTTTATATTCTACAAAAATTAATGAACTAGAGTGCTTAATGATTCTTGTTGTTTCCGTTGTTGCTGATACAATCCTACAATTGGTATCAGAGCATAATATAACCATTCAATTCATTTTAATTTTTGTTTGGTGGGTGTTTTTTCATGAGTTATATGAAACTGCTGCACTGATATCGTTTTTTGAGTTTTTGCATTTAATTTCTCTTTGATTTCTCGATTAAATTTGTAATTGGCTCTTGTTTGATGAGCTCATATGTGTTCTCAAGAGTCTGCAATTTATTTGGAGTCATTAGAGTTGAAATTAAGTTGTAATTGAAGAAAAAAATAAGAAGGTCGAGTTGCAGATTCCAGTTTTTCCAGCCTCTACTCAAATATCGTCGTTGAGGTTCAGCGCTAGATGATCATTTAACTTCGGGCATTAGATGATGTAAAGAAAAGCTAGATGACTGTGTGGCTATGGACGTTGAGCGTTGAAGTGTTGTGCGCTAGACGATCGTGTACCTGTAGGAGCTATACGATGCGTTGAAGTGCTATATGATGGCACTACACGATTGTGTAGCTATGCATCGGAGCTAATCGATGCGTTGAAGTGCTATGCGAGAGCACTATTCGATCGTTTACCTTTGTGCGTGCGCTAAACGATCAAGAAATGGCACTAAGCGATCGTGTAGTATTTGTTTGTACTAGACGATGGCGCTGTGTGATAGTGTTAGACACTAAGCGATCGTTTAGCTTTGTCCGACACTAGACAATGGCACTATACGATAGAAGGAAGACACTACACAATCGTGTGGCTTGGTCAGGCACTATATGATGGTGCTACATGATGAGGAAAACGCTAAACGATCAGGCAAATGTAAGACGATGGTCGTCAATGCTAAACGATGAGCCTTAGTGAGATTTTGAGTATGGAGCGAGAGGAACCAATTCGACCAGCTCTCTTGAGGTTCGATCCATTTTAGCCTCAAAAGGTTTTTTACTGGTTTGATTCAGCGGTTCGGGTCCGGTTCAAGCAGTTTGGGTTTGGTTTGGAGCGGTACAAGCAGTTAAGAAGTGGTTTTGAAGTTGTTTTGTAATACTTAGGCCTTTGTTTGCTTGTTTATGTCAAACTAAAACCGGTGCATGTAGGTAGTTTGATGTTAGAGGATCGAGCAAAAGGGTTCTCTCTCGACTAAGGCTTGACATTGAGGGTCTTAACAATAGAATTCTCTCTCAACTAAAGAACAATTTAACTAAGTTTCCTATCATGTTATGTTTAAAAGTTATGTGTACAATTGCTTGTCAAATTTTTAGTTTCCGATTCAGTTTTCTAATTCCAGTGTTAGCATGAGAACTATGTTTTTTTAAGTCACTCATTGAGCTAGTAGCTCATCCCATTTCAGATGTTTCATTTTCCCAAGTAGTGGTCAACTCCCCAGAAGATAACTCTACTTCTGCTTCGCCAGTCAAGGACTTTAGTTACAATAAGTTTAGGTGGTTGTCTGTAATTATCTGTACACATATTTTGTGTATATAGGGACTAGGGTGCAAGTCGGGGCCCATAGGTGTTGGGTTTTATGTCTTAAAACTCGTGGTATGTAAACAATGGAGCTTATTCTGAAAATTCAATAAGATGACGTGCCCAGTTCCAACCTGCATCATCAGCTTATTCTGAAGGTGTTATTGAATAGATCTATTGCTTGAATAGAAATCCAATAAACCTAAAAGTCCCTTGACTATTGGATGAGTACTTGAACATAATGTGGAGACATAAAGGTGGATCAGGTTTGAGTAAATAGTCAAAATGATCTATAGTACATAGATAAGGTTGGGTACCTTATTCTGGTAACATTATTGGATGCGGTCTGCTCTGTAGTTGTTACAAGGAATTGTAAAGTGCTACAAATGAAGTGATCCTAATTCGTTCATGTTGGACATGAGGAGTGGGGGTATCCTTGTACAAAATAGTTTGTACAAGATCAGACCACGAAATGAGTCACTCTTACTTTATAACGTTGTTTATTGTTTAAGACTGACTATTTCAAAGCGATGACCTAGGTAACTTGACCTTAATCTTGAGCTAACTATGAACTCCTGTTTATTTGGGATTGCCCTTAGATTTGCATAGGTGAATGTTGACTCAACAGCGCCGGCTCAATAAGACTGCCATTTCAGGGGTAAGACTTGATAGATAGCTGGGGACATAGGGTGCAAGNTAAGACTTGATAGATAGCTGGGGACATAGGGTGCAAGAGGGAATTCACTCCTACCCGCTTTAGGGATAATAGAGAGGTTGTTCCCTTAAATGTTCATTTTGGGCTTGAACAAGGGATCCCGCCCTCTCATTTTCCATGCGTCAAAGCACCTCTCCCAGCCATGCGTTGAAGTGCCTCGCCCAGCTATGCATCAAAGCACCTCGCCCAACCATACGTCGAATCGAGCCCTGCGAGTAGACCAAGTTGCCGTGCCATGTGTTGATGGGAGCACCCATGTGTCGAGCGGCCGAGCAAGCGAGCGTCGATGGTAGCGCCCATGCGTTGAGTGGACGAATAAGCACTGTTGAGCAGTGCGTCGATGCCAAGCTGCCGACCAAGCACCCATGCCATATGACCCATGTGAACCATGCGATGATGCTAAGCCATGTGTTGGAGTTGTGCGACCTTGCTATGCATTGGAGGTTGGTGATGGCTTGCACTTGGGATGCATTGGACATAGGTCATGCGTTAGACTAGGATTGGACGTATGGTGTTAGCTCTTGCGATGGTTGTAATGGTGCTATGTTGGAAATTATGGGAGACTAAGGATTTCTATGCGTTGGTACCTTAGGCTAGTTGTATGCATTAAGAATCACCCCAGTGAATGCATAGTGAAGGGAACAAACGCATAAGAAGGCTGAGCTCATAAGGAAGATGTCATCCTAACATGTGTCTCGTTGAGAAGAAACCTTCAGAGTTAAGGAATTGAGGTGGAGGCTTGAAGAGACATGCAAGTTTAGTCTAATGCGTTGGCATTGTAGAAGAGAGACATCCAGAACTTGCACTGCTCAAACCTTGCATTGGTAGACACCTCAAGCAAGAGGTGGAAGGGGCTGTAGGTTGGCAATCCTTAAGAACAACACATGGAGAAGTAGGTGTCGATCTTGGAAGGCTTTTGGACGCCTATAAAAGGAGGGATGCCTCACTCCAACCTAAAAACCAAGTCATTTCTCAAAGAGCATAAAGAGAGGAAAAATAAAAAGAGAGAAAAATTAAGTGTGGGGCGGAGATACTAGTAAGGACGCGGAGGAGCCAAACTGTCTGGACAGCTGCGAAAGGCCAACTTCAAACTACTTCTCCCAAATCACTCGTGCAAATCAGGTGATTCTTGAACCAAAAGTTTTTAAATTAAGTCTAGTTTTTGTGTGTGGGCTACCTCAGCATAATGCTAATTCTAAGGCTGTCGAAATTAAGGAAAACCGTGAGGTGCTCACCAAAAAGAAGGCAGCCGGGCCAGGAAGAGTAAATTTGATACTTAGAGCTTTCGCCAAGGAATTTGATGGCAAAACTTTAAGGTATTGTAATAAGATATTTTCACACATTGTTTAAGAAGGAATTGTCTTGAGATAAGGCCAGGAAGTGGTAGTAATCTAAGCTTCAAAACTGAATAGGATCCAACGGTAGAATCAGGGAAACCAGGTGAACTGTGTGGAAAGTTCTCCATAACTTCACTGTGAGTGGTTAATTCTTCCTTTATTATTTTGAGCATATTGTAAATTAATATGTTGTAGGTTATGTATGATGATTGGGATGGTCAGTGGGTCTAAGGACCTAGAACCTGAGCCTAGAGTAAATCCTTATAGGATGGTCAGGGAGCCGTGGAGTCTAGTGCCTGAGCCTGTGGGATAGAGAATCCTTGAAGTGGGATGGTCAGAGGGCTGACGGGCCTAGTTTTTGAGCCCATGATAGGAGGAGCTATGTGCAGATCTGTCTCTTATACACATCTAGATGTGTATAAGAGACAGGTTCTAATCGGCTGGTATTATTGTTGTGATATTATATGTTGAGCATCTACCATGTGTTTAGGTGTATTCGTGAAAGCTTCATGCTTTGCTAGAGGTTCACTTGGAAACCTCATGTTTGTTGTGGAAGATTTATATTTGTGTTACGAGTCACTGAGCTTTGTAAAAGCTCATGGTTTGTCTCTATGTTTACCTTGCAGGTAGTTGACGAGTCCAGGTTGCGGTATTGGTTAAGGTCTGCCACAAGTTGAGAAACACTTGAAATAATATTGATCACCGGGATAGGGTTTCCATGTGTATTTTATAATTCGAATTTGTAAACTAGTTTCTAAATAAAAGCATGTAATATTTTCCACTGCGAACATACTGAAAGAAACTAGTAGTTGAGCTAAATCATTAATAGATTATATCACGCCTCACTGCGGGCCCAGGAGCATGGGCCCAGGGCGGGGTGTGACAAGAACACTCTTAATTCTAAAACTACATTTGGTTGTCTTTTTTTACTGCTATTTACTCAAAACATCACTCAATTTGACTTGCCAATTTCCTAGCTAAAATTGATACGATTCTAAATAGTTAAGTGAAAACTGTTTGCTTGATCCCTAAGGATGATACTAAGCCTGTTAAGCAATTTTAATATATTATAACTTGATCACGTTTGCATGTGTGTAACCATTGCACATCAGGCATCTTTGCTGGTGTCCCCCTACAGATGGTGTTTGCATAGGTCAATAACAAGGTGAATGGAGAGAGTGTTTATAGGAAGTGGGAGAGTGATAAGGAGCTGACCAACTAAGAGGAAAATGAGGCTTAACAAGCACAAATAAAGAGAGAAATGAAGCTCCATAAGATTAACTAGCTCAAATGAACCTTATGCTGACAACCATGGGAGAACTTTCCAAGTTAGCCCAATCATGGGCAATCATTATGCCACAAGGACTAATGGAAAGAGCTAAAGCTAAAATAAAAGAAGGATTAAATGCTTGCTTCCAAGCTAAATTTCTAGCTCATCATGAAAAGTTGCAATCCTTAAAACTCCAAGAGTCACTTGGACACACAAAGGTCATCACTATGCTCGGCCTCAAGCCACCTTTACTTGTGTTCCCCTATGGATGGTGTTCACATATGTCAATAACGAGGAAAATGGAGAGAGTGTTTATAGCAAGTGGGAGAGGGACGTCTGTCAACACATCCCACGATCTCCTTCATTGGTTCGGTGTATGTTTCATCCTCTGCCTTGAGGCACCTTTGCTTGTGTCCTTCTATAGATGGAATTTTGCTTGAAATTTTACACTAACTCTAGAAATGGATAGGACTTCTTTAATTTTTGCCCAAATATGTTTTTCTCGACGGTTGTCTCATTGGGGTAGAACTCTAGAGTCTAAAATGAAGGGTTACACTTACAAGAAATTGTTATGCAAGTTAATGATTTCTGGACCGAACAATGGTGAATAATCGTTATAGGAATAAAGGTTATTTTGTTGTAATGATTAGATGAGATTGTCTCAATTCAATGAAGGGATAACTGATCACCCTACAGTGGCTTTAATTGAAGCATCATTGCAAAATAGATATCACATTGGATACATTAGAATTTCGCTAAATTGATTGGGTTTTCATGAGTAATGCCCTAATAACTAATATAATAATTTGTATGTTTCAACAATTCGCAAAATGACTAGCGCTACATTGAATTTGCTAAGTGTTGACAAACTAAACGATGATAACTATACTAGTTGGAAGAACACTATAAACACTGTGCTATTTATCAATGATACTAGTTGGAAGAACACTATAAACACTGTGCTATTTATCGATGATACTAGTTGGAAGAACACTATAAACACTATGCTATTTATCGATGACCTGAGGTTCGTCCTTGTTGAGGAATGTCCTCAACAGCCCACTGCTGGAGTATCTAGAAATGTTTTGTATGCATATGAAAGATGGGTCAAGGTGAATGAAAAGGCCCCAGCGTACATATTAGCAAGCTTGTTTGAAGTTTTTGCCAAGAAGCATGAAACCATGGTCACTGCGCGACAGATCATGGATTTATTAAGGGAGATGTTTGGAGAACTGTCCACTCAACTCCGACATGACGCTTTTAAATACATCTTTAATGCTCGTATGAAATATGGGGCATTTGTTCGAGAACATGTTCTGAACATGAAGGTCCACTTTAACGTGGCTGAGATGAATGGGTCTATAATCGACGAAACTAGTAAGGTTAGCTTCATCTTGGAGACTCTACTTGAGAGTTTCCTCTAGTTACACAGTAACATTGTTATGAACAAGCTAGATTACAACCTGACCACCCTTCTTAATGAGCTACAAACTTATCACTCCTTGTTGAAAGTTAAGAAGCGGAAGGGAGAGGCAACTGTTTCCACTTCCAAAAAGAAGTTCCATAAAGGTTTGAAGTCTAGAATGAAGTCTGTGTTGTAGTAAGCATGCGATTAACAGAAGAAATCAAGACTATTAAGCACTCTAATTCATCAATTTTAGCAATTAAGATAGCATGGTCAAGAACAGGTAATAGGATTTCAGCAACATACCTTTGAAGAACTCTCTTCAAATACGAATTCAGCCTCAATCTTCAATCCAAGCATGTTGTAGACCACCACTTGATCTTTCCTACTATTCTCTTGGACCTTAGATTGATTTATGGGAATCAAAATGAGCTGAAAATGAGGAAAATTTTGGTGAGGAGAGCTGGTTGTTCTTAAAGTTTGAAGAACCCTTCTTCAACTATGAAAAACCAGGAAAATCTGTTTGCATGGCCATTCAATTTCAGCTGAATGAGTTGAATTTTATTCAGCCTGATTGTGCAATCGAATGCACAGCTAATTGACACCAAACAACTTTAGTAGGAGGTATATTTTGCGTAGATTATTTTTCAGAATTTTTCAATTTTATTTTATAAAATTAATTCAAAATATGAAATCAATATTTCAAATTTAAATTTAAATTTATTTTGAAATCAAATTTCAAAAATTTGGAAAAAAATTGTAAAATTGATGTTAACCAAAATTAATTCCAATATTTAATTTTAATAAAATTAATTCTAATTAATTAAACTATTTCATTAATTTATTTAATTTAATATTAAATATTAAATTAATAAAACACCAATTCTCAACATGAATCCCTATTTATGTAATTTTAATATTTAAATCAAATTTAAATATTATCCAATTATCCAATTTTGTTTAATTCGATAATTAAACGTGTAATTATATCATATATAATTACCAATTCTCTTAATTCGAATTTAAACATTTCAAATTAAACTCATCACTCTAATCTAAGGTTTAATCCGTTTTTGAGCTAGTAGGGGGATGATGACGGAAATTTAGATTACCAAATCGTCAAGGACTTGATAACTAAAGTTCCATGGACGCAATGTGCGATGCATGTTTTTAAGGTATGCATTGATTATCATGCGTCGGTGGTCATGCATTGGAATGACCATGCGTTAACAAATGTATGCGATGACCGTGCGTTCCTGTCCCAAGTTTTCTTGTGCTCACGCAAATTATAATGTGAACGCAAGTTTCTCGGGTGATCTGAGGTCGAACTCAGGGACTTGTAGCTAGATGTATTCAGTAATGTGCATGCGGCAATTGAATAAAAGAATGATGGAGGGGTTGTTAAGCTAACACTACTCCTACTTCTAACTAACAGACAACACAATGAGAATATGAATGAGAGGTAGAGACACGACAACTATTGACAGGAAGTAAATGGATGGAAAAATAGATAAAATGTGGAGATGTCTTCATTGCAACCTTTAAGAGTGATCGCAAGGGCAACCTTAGTCGACGCAAGCCATGCGATCATGCTACACACACTAAAAGCCTAAATCTAGGACGTATGCGATGTGTATGCATAAGGGTCGAGATGACCGTATACAACCACCATATTCTACTTCCTGGACGCACCCATTGTCCTCTCCGTAGGGTGCATATGCTGTATAATAGCAAACAGAGCTTATTCCTAAGTCTCCATTCTTGCTTATGCAAACCTAATCTAGCCCTCTCGAGCATCGATTCTAACCTAGCTCTCTCGAGTCTTAGGTTATTTCTTTAGACTTTCTCTCGAGTAGCTTTAAAGGTGTGATGGGCGCATACATAAGGCAAGGTAACCACACAAACTTGGCTAATGCAAGATTATTCCTATCTCTAGTGAACAATAGCTTACATTTCTTAATGAGACCAACCACTTACCCTCTCGGGCAGTTGGTTGTTGCTGACTTTACTCATAGACAAGCATTGCGTTAGACTATAGATAGGCGTTGCTACAGCTTGTGACCAACTACTTATGCTTTATTTATTTATTTATTATTTTTTTAATGGTGAATGCATTTTCTTAATGACGGAATCCACTTGATCGCATTTGCTCAGACCTTCCCCACCCCTAAATTTAAAGATGCGCAAGGTCCTCATTGCATTGTTTTGGACAGAATAGACAAAAACTTAGACAAAATTTTGAAAAGAAGGTTTGAGTAGAATTTTGAAGGATAAAAGGTAAAGCAGTACTATTGCTACAAATTATCTAAGTGTTAGTCAGAAAATACAAAGTGTAGGAAATGTTATTAAGGGTATGCATATAATTCATCATGGCAGCGCAAATAATAACACAAGATAGAAGATAAAGAACATCACAATAATTGACAAAGGATGATAAATAAGAGGCTAACGCATACAGAAAGAATTGTTACTCAGTTGTATTAAAAATTAACCAAGTATACAAAGAATTACAAATAACGCAATACAAAATTTTAGCATGTACAAAGAATCAAGTAATTAGCTTATCTACATAGAAAAAAATAATGAATGAAATTATCTTTTGCTTTTCAAACGGGTGCACGATTAAAAATTAACACCACGCTTCCATTAACGCAAATGCATATTTGTAGAGGACGGGCAACAACGCATGTATCATCGCAACACACCCCCCAACTCAATACATTTCTGGAGGATGGGTGCACGGTGTTTCTACTGGCGCAACACTACTTCAACAAAGTGTGTTTTCGCTAAGGATGGGCGAAAAATACATACGAGTGCAACACACCCCTCAACGCAATGCATTTGAGTATGATGGATGCAAAGTGTATCGTGTTATCACAAGATGCACTCATCATCACAATGCATACCAATTTTTATTTTTCCTTTTTGATTCATTGATAACGCAAGTCGAGAAGAATTTGTGGTGTTCACCGTTTTACTCAGTCATTCACAGAAATTTTAAGAACAGCGCTACTAATGCATAAAAGTAAAGAAATTAAACATGATATGGAAATACACAATTAAATTGGAAGTAAACACGTAAAGCAGTAAAGGCTAATTCTAATAAGCAGTAAATAACACAATTTAAAAATCAGTAAATGAAAGTTGTAAAAAAAAACATTTAAACATAGGTATAGGGATGCTGATTGAAAGAGTTTTTTTCAGAGTTACCGGAATAGCATACCCGCAAGTGGTCAATTCTGCTTGTGCAATGTCATCAAGGACATTGTTCACCTCCTTGCCTCATCCCGCAGTGTGTACGGGAAGACATACAATCTAATTTCTTCGGGAGTCACACCAGGTATGGATAATGCGTTGCACATTTCTACGAAGCTGGTCAAATGAGCATGCAGGTCTTCTCCTTGTATCCGAATTGTCCCGCATTTTGGATCATTTGAAGCACGACCGGCCTTATCTCAAAACTTGCATTCTCCGCAACCATAGGTCTTGAAATTCCAGTGCTTAATTTAGTTATGATGTGTTTCTGCCCGAAAAATAAACTTGATCTCTTGATCAGCTTCGAATTCTGGATCAGTTCCAATACTTATAAACCATCAGCCTGTTCTTCGCGTTAAACAGACAGTACAAAGAGATCTGTCCTGCAAAATACCATAAAAGTGTTCAACATTAACCGTTACCAATCCCCGGCAACGACACCATAAACTTGACACGGTAAAAAAAATGGAATGTCATGCTGTATTATTGCTTATGCACACTACTTCTAAATATGCATTATTAATGATATGCTTGTAATATGCGATAGAGTAATGTGTGTCACAAGTTTCCTTGCGCTGAAACCAAGTGTAATTCCAACGCAAATTTCTCAGAATAATTCGAGGTCGAACATAGGGATTGTTTTCGTTAATGCGTTACTTTTGTAATATATGCAACCGGTTTTTACAATTAATAAAGAATGGTTATTTATATAGGAATTTAAAGTGCAATAAAATAAAGTTTCGTTGATATAATAAAATTGCGTTAAAAAGTAAAATCCTAAACTAAGATGATGCAAGATATAAGATACATGATACACGATACTGAGGTCGAGACTGACTGTGAAGTTATACAAAGGATCGTGGTATGCGATGGCAAGTGTTTATGGATGAATCAGAAAGAGAAAGAGTATATAGTAAAAACAACGCAAGTTTGTTAATTGCATTAAAGAGGCAACTAAGGTTCCGCTTTCCCTTGGCGTACACCTCTCGGTGATCGGTCACATTCCCATATCTCTATGGCGAAACAGGGATGAACGTGATGAATGCAAGGTTGCTTCCATCTCTGGAAGTACTTCTCGTTTTAGTTAACGCATTCTTCCAACCCTCTCTCGATAGGCGGAATAACATCTTCACTTCTGCCCTCACAGGTGAAGATTCCGTCGAGCATGCTTTAGCTAAACTTAATTATTTCCTTAACATAAATTAATTTACTTGATTAATTCTTGCTAATTACCCAGGGAATTAGGAAAACATCATGAGGAAAATGGATTATGGATGAATGGAAATAGACAGAGAGATGATAATGGTGATGATCATAACAATTAATACTAAGATTAAGCATCTGATATATGGTGTGAATGATAGAGTAAAAAAGACGAATACAAGTGATGAAAATTAGATCAGAAACAAATACAGAAAGAGTGTCAACGTCTTGACATAGATCTGAACGAAGATTATGCTTGTCGGCGTGTGGAAGTAATGGAGAGGAGAGCTTCCCTCTCAGACTTGCTCTTCTGGTAGAAATGACCTTCGTACAGAGCATCAACGGTGGGGATTGGAAGGATTCTTTGCCCGGAGACTCACCTCTCAGCCTTTTCTCTTGATTATCCCGGATCTACTCTGGAAATCGCTTACAACCAGTCTCTCTCTCAGATCAGTATATACACGTTTCTATGTATTCAAGTATATTTTTCAGTGAATTTGTAGAAGCTATTTATTGGCGAGGCTTGACTCTTTGCAATTGTGGTCCCCACTATATGGTTATAGTAGTTCCTAAAATAGCGGAGTGAATATTCCTTCTGTTACGCAATCAACCCATCAGAAATGCACAATTGAAAGCTGTACACGTGTCAGAATCCTTCGCAATTGCGTTGCTCTTTACATCTTCGATCGATCGCCGCATGTGGAATTGATTTTGATTACCACATGCGATTGGAATTGCGTTGATCGCAAAGCTCTTGATCAATTGTTGCATGCACCGTCATTGTGTTGATCATCTCTTCATTCCTGAATTATGGGCACAATGCGACATAGATGCGTTGTTCACTTTATCTTTGAGCCATGAACACATACGGTGACTGATTTCCTGCAAAACAGTAATTGAAACACTCTATTCCACCATCGCAATGGTGTTAGTGGTGTATTGACGACATTTTATAATTTTCGCATTTCTTAGCCAATTTCTGTACTATCGACGCAACTTTTCTTTCTTTTAGCCGCAATATCTAAATAAAATAGTATAAATAACTTGTATTTCTACAAGTTATCATCGACCCTTCATAGGTTGTTCATAATTGTCACACCCCATCTCAGACTACTCTCTGAGCCTAGGAGAGGACATGACTGCAGTAGTTATCAACCTTTTTGTTGACACTTACTGCCTAATAACTCTAGTGGAAAATAACTCTGATACCAACATACAACTCATACACAACAGATAATCATGCGTTCAATATTCTATTTTTGTAGCCAATGCAGGAAATGATTGAAAACACGGAAATCAAACCACTGCATGTGGAGAAACACTCCATCGCAAAGGCAAACGCATTGATCAACGCATGGATGTTGCGCTAATCAGCCGTATGCGTCCATCGCATAGGAGTTGCGCTCGTCAAGCGATTGTGGTATTAAGCGAATACGGCCATTGAATGATTGCAGCTATGCAACAATGCAAACTAATGGGATCAATGAAAGGTAGGTGGAATGAACGCATCAACGCATCTACCTCGAGAAAATCCAAAGCTGATGCTGACATTTCACCTGCCACGCTGTTGGTGGCAGAGGTTCAGAAAGGACTAATGCGCCGAACGTCAGACTCAGAGCAGTCCAATTAATGTTTTCAGCGATCCAAGCTCTATAAATAGAAGTCGTGAGCAGAAATTCAGGTTATCCTAGGTTTTCGCCTGAGGTTCGCCTAGGGCGGATCCCTGTGATCCAGACAAAATTCGTGAGAAGACGCTGAGAGTTATTCACCTCCTTCATCCATTCCGAGTGGCGACTGGAGCCTTCAACTGGAGCTAGATCTCGAGAGAGTCAGCTCCTTCGCTCATCCATGGCACCACCGGCAACCTTGATGCATATCCGCTGGGAGCAAATCTTTGCTTCCAGCCAGTCACTTCCTTTTCCTTTCTTTTCTCATATTGTATTGTACGACATTTTGGAATTAAGGAATTAATACAACTTGTTTTCAATACACTTCTTTGTTTCCTTCAACTTCATCTCCATCTTCTTTGCTTAGCATCTTTACTTTCATTGCAACACTTACTGGGAGTGCTTGGGTATTGCATACTTAGTCATGTGGATTAGGAATATGAAGCATGTAGCAACCCACCGAGAGGTGTGCATTGCGCGAGTGTGTGAGTAACCTTATTTTCTTAGTGTGAAGCTTCTGCAACACCTGTCTATAGGCTAATGCATTGCTTGTCTATGAGTAAAGTTACAACAATCAATTGCCCGGGAGGGTAAGTGGTTGGACGCATTAAGCAATGTATGCGTTGTTCACTAGGGATAGTAACAACCTTATGTCAACCAAGTTCATGCGATTGTCTCGTAGTATGTATGCTTCATTCGCCCATTAGGGATACTCGGGAGGGTAGTCTAAGGGCAGGATCTAGGCTTGGGAAGGACAGGTCAGAATCTAGGCTCGGGAGAGTCAGATTAAAACCAATAGTACAAGAGATAGAAGCTTAGGAATAAGCATTGTTTGCTATTAACCCATCGCATGCATCCTAGAGATAGGATACAATTGAGTGCGGTCACCTTGCTTTTATGCATTTTGCATCATCGCATAGGACAAGAGTAGAGACTTAGGAATAAGTATTTGTTTGAAAACGTTGATAGGTATGATTGATGATGTTCTATGCTCAAAATAATGCGATACTACTGCTAGATATGCGTTAAATATAGATGTTCACGTAGTATTCCATGCGTTGTCAAAAGTTTCCTTATGATGGAACCAAGTGTAATTCCACCACAAGTTTCTCGGTGTGATCCGAGGTCAAACTCAGGGACTGTTTTAGGTTATTGTTATATGTTCATGATATATGCGACCAGGTTTTCAATCTTTAAAAATGAGTTTGTACAGGTATATAAATTGCGATAAAATAAAGTAAAGCAGTAAAAATGCGATAATAAAATAAAATAAAACAAACCTAAGCTAGATGATACAAGATACAGGCTTCATGTTACAAGATGCTGGGGTTAAGGCTGGTTGTGAAAGTTATGCAAAGACGTGGAATGCGGCGGCAAGTCTTATGAACAGAATAGAAAGAGAAAGATAAATAATATAAACAGCGCAAGTTCTCAATTGCATTGAAGCTAGAAATACTGTTCCGCTCTTTTCTTGGCATACACCTTTCAGTGATTGGCCACGCTCCCACATGTTTGTGGTGAAACAGAGAATAACATAATGAACGCAAGGTTGCTTCCATGTTTGGAAGTACTACTCACTTTAGTTAACACATTCTTCTAACCCTCTATCGATAGATCAGAATGGCATCTCCACTTCTGCTCTCACAGGTGAAGATGCCGTCTAGCATGCCTTCGTTAAACGCATTTTACACCTTTAACACAGATTAAGTACTTGTTTGATTCATATTAACTATCAGGGAATTAAAAGGACATCATGGAGAAAATGATTAATGGAGAACGAAAATAGACAGAGAATGGTATATGAAAGCTATCAAAACATTTAATATATCTATTAAGCGTTTGATACATGGTGTGTGAATGAAAAGATAAAGAGAAAGTGAAATACAATGATGAAAGAGATAGAATAGATACAAACAAATGCCAATATCTTGGCACTGATTCGATGAAGATCTGCTTGCCGGATAGGATGGATTTGATGGTAGGGAGAGCTTTTCTCTCAGGCTTGCTCTACCAGTAGTAGAGATCTATGCACAGAGCTTTCGATCGGGTATTCGGCAGATTAGATTTTAGATTCACCTTTTGGCCTTATCTCGTCTTCTTCCCAGATTTCTTCACTTCAGCACTCAGCTCAGCCTTTTCTCTCAACAGTTTAGCAGCACTTAGGCCCGTATCAAGAAGCATAAGTTTTCCCTGAAATCTATGGGGTATTTATAGGTGCAGGTCTTTGACTCCGGCCTTGTGGTCTCCACTGATGGTTATGGTAATTTGGAAGATGGAGGGATATTATTCCTTCTGTTATGCAATCAGACCGTCAATTCTGCACAACCATTAGTTGTACACTGCTTCAATCCTCCGCTTTTGTATTGCTCAGTTGCATCTTTCGATCGTGGATTTGCATGCGGTGTTGTTTTTATTACTGTATGCAGTTGAAAGTTAGCTATGGATCGACAACAGCATTGTGCCATCATTGCGGTGATCGTCTCTTCATTATTGATTGACGGGCGCAATGTGACAGAGATGCGTTGATCAGTTTCTCGTGAGCCTTGAGCACAAGCAGTGACTTGGTTTCCTGCAAAACAGAGTAAAACTCGGCTTGTCTTCCATCTTTATGGCGTTAGTGGGTGTAATTGCGATCATTTATAATTGTTGTAATCCTAAGCTAATCTTCATACAATCAGCGCATATTTACTAACTTTTGGCCACAATATCTAGATAAGGTGGCATAAATAATTTGTATTTCTACATATTATCACACCCCCGAATTTAGATATATGTTTGTCCTTAAGCATATCTTCTACTAAGACAATCATGCTCAATTCCTATCCTCTATTTTTGCGACGATTGTTGCTCCGAATGTTACACTTAGGCACATTTCTTGACATTGCACTTTCCTTCTATCCTTGCTAATTCTTAGCAAGCCCTACTTTATTCTTCTATATGACACAATTATGCTCAAAGATGCTTTTCTAGTTTTCAAAATAGAATGTTTATCTCTTCTTTGTCAAAACAACTTGATGTATCTAAATGCGGTGAGCAAAACTTTGTGCCATTTATTCACTTAGAGACTGTTGATCATGGTTACACTCTTCATTTTGGCTTATCCCCACAGGTGTCATGCGGACATCCAACTACGGTTGTGTGCCAATTTCATATTTAACTCATGACATTTAGAGGAATTGTCTCTTGCATTATATTATTTTTTTTCTTTTTTTCATACTGTGTTGTTCTTGGAAACCCACCTTCATTTTGGCTTGCTCCTACGGGTGTCATACGAACATCCAACTAGGAGCAAGCTCCTTTCACAATTAAACTCTTATCAGGTTGGGACAGTTTTGAGGTTTTCCCTTGCATTGACATTGGAGTTTTGCATAATTTTTTTTTATTGAAAATCAACGCATTTTCTTTTCTTAAATACTGCATATTCTTGATCTTATTTGCTCAAACCTTACCCACCCCCAAATTTAAAGGTGAGCAAGGTCCTCATTGCGTTGTTTGGAGAGATTAGACAAACACTTAGAAGAAAAATTCAAAAAGAAGGTTTGAGTAGAACTTTGAAAGATAAAAGGTAAAGTACTGCCAAACTAAGAATTAACTAAGTGTTAGTCAGAAATTACTAAGTATGGGAAATGTTTCTAAGTATAAACATATAATACATCATAGAAACGCAATGAAGATCGTAAAAACAAAAGATTAAGAACATTACAAAAATTAACAAATGAATATAAAGAAAAAGGCACAGGCAGAAAATAGAGTGAATCATGTACTCTAATTGTATTGAACATTAACAAAGTGTACAAATAAGTATAATTGAACGCATTACAAAAATTATCCTATTGCTTGTACAAGAGTCAAAGAATTTGATTAACTTACAAAGAATAAATGAATTGAATAAAAATAAAGAATGGCTGCAAAAAAAAAAAAAAAATCATATTGGAAGAAAGTGTAAATATTAAGGTTGAGGAGCAGGGGGATCTGGCGGAGGCTGTTGAGGTGGTGCAGACGAAGTTTCGTCAAACAATAAGTGCTGCCTTAGATGCAGAGGCACCATCGGACCATGCAGATATGCGGTGAGGAAATTAAAATATTCTTGATTACCCTCCGCTATCTACCTTTGGTGCAGGAAGATCCTATGCATACTCCGCTGCATGTTGATGAGTGCCTCCCTTGAAGTCGCAGCACTATGTTGAATCTCATCAATGCGCTCCATTACTACCTCAAATCATTGATTGAAGAAGTGGTGCTGTTGAGAGATAAGCTCTTGCTGTTGAGAGAAGAGGGTTCTCATTTCAGCTAACTCAGCAGCCATGGAGGTGAAGGATGGTTGTGCCTGCGATGTCTCTGTCTCTTATACACATCTAGATGTGTATAAGAGACAGGCAATATGTGGCCATGACCCGATCCCTTGATACAGTTCTATCATGCGTTGTTGGGATCAGCCACTTCTTAACCAAGTAAACCCAGAGCCTCCCCTCTGGTAGCAAGGACTTGGACTCTAAGGTACGGATGCCTTTGGGCCAGATCGACCACTTCGTTCCCAGTTGCGTTAGTATCCTCAACGCATCCTCCATCTGCTCTTCTGTGGGATCATCAATCATCTTATTCCCTAGTGCATCAGGGTTGTCCTTCATCTGATAGGATTCGTTGATGTCCCTTGCGTTGAAGGATACTGCTTCTCCCTTAAAGGTCACTGCATCCTTATCTCCATGTCGCTGCCCGCGGTAAAAGCTTCGCACTACCTGAGGAACTATGATGGATGGGCACTGGCAGAATTTGTCCCACCCATGTTCCACAATTACACTCGTGATGAGGTCAGGTAGTGGATTCGGCACAGGAAAGAAACCCATCTCGATCAACATATCATCGTTTTCCTTTTTCTTTGATGAGTGCTTCTTGGCCACCGCGGGTTCGCTGCTTTCTGCTATAGCCTTGCCTTTTGCCAGTGCAAGGCAAGCTACTTTTCTTTCCTTCCTTTCCCACTCCTTGCCTTGTTCTTTTTTCTCGCGCTCAACGAGTTCTTTGCCCTTACTCTTATATAAGCGCTGCTTATTGGCTTTACGCTTCTTCCTCCTCTCCTCCAACAACAATTTTTCCTCCTCTTCCTTCTTCCACTCTTCTTCTTCTTCTTCTCTTTCTTCTCTCACGAATTCCTCTTTGAATTCCTCAGAGGCCAGCAACATACACTGTTCCTCCTCGCGCTTCCGGATCCCTTCAAGTCTGGCAAGCTCATTGTTGCTTTGCATTTCTTCGAACTCCAATCTTCTTCTTCTATTCTCTTCATCGATGATGAGCTTGCTCTGCTCCATCTTTACTTACTTCTCTTCCTCTTCTTTTCTTTTTCTCTCCTCCTCTTCCAATGCCAAATTTATTTTTTGAGGGTCAATTGTGGACCCCTGCGTCGTATTCTCCTTACGACGCCGCATTAGGGGAGTTCCCTCGGCTTCTTCTCCTTCATCGGTCGCAACTATTTGTGTTGGTATGGGTTGCGCTGATTCCATTAACTATGTCGTTTTCCCCCTATCCTCCCATACGGAGGTTGATTCTCCATCCTTCTCATAGGCATGCTCTCAGTGCTTCCTCCCTTTCTTGAACACAGAAGGCCCTATGGCCCAGAGGGTTTCCTCTGGGTTCTCCCCGTGAATCCTGGGGAGCAGTGGTGGCTTGGGGCGGCAAAGCCTGCGACTGGCAGCCAGGAATGCTGCTCTCGCCTGGCTACTTGGTCAGGGGTGGGAAGGTGAAGTGAATTGGGTTTGGTGGTCTGGTCAGCCATGGATTTACGAGCTGGAAAATTCTGGTAAAAAACTTAAGCTTTGGCTGGGAGAAAGAAAGGTCTGGGTGCAAAGACGCTTAGGGTTTTCTGGTTTGCCCAAAGTGAGGTAAAGAGTTTTCCAAATGAGGAGGAGGCCGTATTTAATAGGTTTGGGTTGTGGTGGGATTCCCAAATGGCGATTTTTGCGGCGACAGGCTGAGCAGCTTAACAGGCACGTCGTTCT
>NC_052353.1:20989596-20992366 GCF_009727055.1 Benincasa hispida | reverse complement strand
TGGCTCGCGTCTTGTTTTGCTTCTCTTCTTCTTCAAAGCTCTCCTCTTCAACGCCGGTGCAGATTTTCTTTCTCTTTATCCTTCCTTCTTGCCTTCATCTTCAATCATCATTCCTTTGTCTTTGTTCTTTCTTGCCTTGCAATGATGTGAAGACATCCGCCTCTCCAGCTTCTTTCCTGCTCTTCTCTTTCTTCTTTTTACTTCTCAGCCCTCTTTGAATTGCGCATCGGCCCCTACATATCTTCCTCCATACGCAATGTCAGGGTCTCCAACGCAACACCTCCCTTATTTATGGAATTTCAGATAAAGTTGTCCTTTTGTCTGCCAAGTCATAATTGCTTGGGGATACGAATCGATTGGACTCCCCCGTCAAATTGCCAAAAGAATTTTCTTTAATATTTTATTTGAATGAACGCAAGATAAAGATTAACACATTGTGCTCACCAACGCAACTGCATTTTCGCAGAGGATGGGCAACAACACATATATCCCCGCAACACACCCCTTAATCAACACACTTTTGGAGGATACCTCAACATAGTGCATTTAGCTAAGGACGAGCAAAGGACATATACGAGCGCAACACACCCTCAACTCAATATAGTTGAGTTAAGTGAACGCGAAACATTCCTTATTGGTTTGAGATGCGTTCATTGTCACCTTGTTTTCTTGTTGTTAATTATTCAATTATTTTTATTATATATTTTTCATCAACGCAAGTGTTGTGACTTGCGGCAATAAATTTTCTCTTTATTACTCAATCATTCACCATTTAAAGTTAATCGCATTAATTACAAAAAAAAAAGTCAAGGAATTTAAGATGAGACATAATTAAATGTAAAGAAATAAATGAGGAAATAAATTCATAAAGTCAAAATTGAATTAAATGAAGAATTGAAGACAGAATTCATAATTTAAAGAGATAGAAATTCAATAAAGCATTAAACATAGTATTGAGATATGGACCGAAAATTGCGTTGTCATGAGTGATCGCAATCCACATCTTCGCAGGCGATCAAGCTTGCCTGCTCAATGTCTTAAGGACATTGCTCCTTTCCTGTAGATCCCGGGGCTTCTAAGTTGCTAGCCAATGTTCTCGGTGTTTGACTTCTTAGCTCAGAGGCCAGCTGGCCCACCTAGATCTCCAGATTCCTTATTGAAGACACTTGTGCTTGCATCACTGCATCGTTTTTATCCATATATTGCTTCAGCTGTCACACCCCGCCCAGATCACCCTTTTAGCCTAGATAAGGGCATGACTGCAGCAGTTATCAACCTTTAGGCTGACACTTACTACCTAAAAAACTCTTGCGGAATAACTCAGATACCAAATACAAATTATATGCAACAGGACGGCTGTAGGCCCACAATTTATTAACTTAGAAACTTAATATGTTTAGAGTATTTACAACATTAGATTTACAAGTCTCAAAACCCACAAACCCTAGTCCCTATATGAACAATAGTAACATGTGTACAATATTAACAGTAACCATCTAGCAAACGATTACAAAGTCTTTTTGTCCTTTAGTGGCAGAGCAAGATACTGAGTTTTTCTTCAGAGGATTTGACCGCTACCTGTTGGGGGGGGGGGGGGGGGGAGGGACAAAAACATTTGAAAAATGGAGTGTGCTTACGGCCTAGTGAGTGACCGAGAAAACACATAGTAAATTCTCATGCATGATTTCAGTAATGAGTTTTTAAACTGAAACATAAAATTTTAACAGTACTTGTACTGCAGCATAAACGTTTTCCAAGCGTAAAACATGTAAAGCTGTTTTAAACATAGTAAAATAATCCCAACACCAACTGCTAGTCCAGAGAGAACCCTTTTTGCTCTAATCTCTGACTTTATTCAACCCTGTGGCCACATTAGGTACTACTGTTCAATACCTTTCTCTTTGTACTTCAAGGTATCGAGCTATTAGGATACCTTCCCATTGTACTTCAGTATCCCGTTGGCTTGGTCTACCTTCTCAAACGTACTTCAGTACCAATAGATACCTTCTCCTTGTACTTCAGTATCTAGTTGGGTGGATGCCTTCTCCTGTACTTTCGCATCGCATTTTATCAAAACTATTTATAAACAACTTTTTCTCTTTAAAGCATGTACAGTATAACACATATACAACATGGCTTTAAAGATGATAATGCATGCTGGATAAAAATCAACATATGTAAATAGTTTTTTTCAACAATATGCATGCATTCAAATAACACATTCAAACTTTGCTTGGAAACCACTTTATAAACTAGTAGGCCATGAGAATTAATTTTCGGCAAATATGCTTTTCTATAAATGTTGTAATCCAAAACAGCTTAAAAACATTTTAGTTCGAAAAAATTTTAGCCACTCACCTCGTTTCTTAGGAGCTTTTTCAACTCTAGTAAGCTCCTCGGGCTCCTTTTCACCCCTAGAATCCAGAAACAAATTACAACTTAGATTACTATAGTTCTGAACCTTATTTTGAAATACTTCCTCTACAAACTTATTCTAAAATGTCTGAGATATACCCTAAATTGTCAGCCATATTCTTATGATTTGGTCTGAATCTTAAATTTCATGTCTGGCCCAGACTGATCCGACAGTCTGCCGCTTCTGCTTTCTTTTCAAATCTACAGCCCAGTTCCTTTGCGATTTTTCCTTCAAGCAGCCCTATTATGAAAACTAGACTTTCCAGAACTTTCATATGGGCTTTGAAATCGCTCTAAAACGCATGATAGATTGGAAGATCTTCTCATCCAAAGTTGACAAATTCCTCTAAACCCC
>NC_052353.1:20983344-20989571 GCF_009727055.1 Benincasa hispida | reverse complement strand
AGAGGAGATGAGATATGGAAACGTTGTCAATGAGTGATCGCATCCACATCTTCGCAGGCGATCAAGCTTGCCTGCTCAATGTCTTAAGGACATTGCTCCTTTCCTGTAGATCCCGGGGCTTCTAAGTTGCTAGCCAATGTTCTCGGGTATTTGACTCTACTTTACTAGCCATACCCTCCTTCTTGAAGACCTTGTGCTTGCAATCACTGCACCTTTTATTATCTATTAGCTTCAGCTGTCCACCCCGCCCAGATCACCCTTTTAGCCTATAAGGCATGAAGTGTTATCAACCTTTAGAGGCTACACCTTACTACTAAAAAACTCTTGCGGAATAACTCAGATACCAAGTACAATTTATACACCTGGAGGCCCACAATTTATTAACTTAGGAAACTTAAATATGTTTAGAGTATTTACAACATTAGATTTATACTCCCAACAACCTATCCCTAATGAACAATAGTAAACATGTGTACAATTTAACAGTAACCATCTAGCAAACGATTACAAAGTCTTTTTGTCCTTTAGTGGCAGAGCAAGATACTGAGTTTTTCTTCAGAGGATTTGACCGCTACCTGTTGGGGGGGGGGGGGGGGGGGGGGAGGGACAAAAACATTTGAAAAATGGAGTGTGCTTACGGCCTAGTGAGTGACCGAGAAAACCATAGTAAATTCTCATGCATGATTTCAGTAATGAGTTTTTAAAACTGAAACATAAAATTTATACAGTACTTGTACTGCAGCATAAACGTTTTCCAAGCGTAAAACATGTAAAGCTGTTTTAAACATAGTAAATAATCCCAACACCAACTGCTAGTCCAGAGAGAACCCTTTTTGCTCAATCTCTGACTTTATTCAACCTGTGGCCACATTAGGTACTACTGTTCAATACCTTTCTCTTTGTACTTCAGGTATCGAGCTATTAGGATACCCTTCTCCATTGTACTTCAGTATCCCGTTGGCTTGGTTACCTTCTCAAACGTACTTCAGTACCAATAGATACCTTCTCCTTGTACTTCAGTATCTAGTTGGGTGGATGCCTTCTCCTTGGACTTTCGCATCGCATTTTATCAAACTATTTATAAACAACTTTTCTCTTTAAAGCATGTACAGTATAAACACATATACAACATGGCTTTAAAGATGATAATAGCATGCTGGATAAAATCAACATATGTAAATAGTTTTTTGCAACAATATGCATGCATTCAAATCACAGATTCAAACTTTGCTTGGAAACCACTTTATAAAATAGTAGGCCATGAGAATTAATTTTCGGCAAATATGCTTTCTATAATGTTGTAATCCAAAACAGCTTAAAAACATTTTAGTTCGAAAAAATTTTAGCCACTCACCTCGTTTCTTAGGAGCTTTTCAACTCTAGTAAAGCTCCTCGGGCTCCTTTTCACCCCTAGAATCCAGAAACAAATTACAACTTAGATTACTATAATTCTGAACCTTTTTTATATCCTTTACTTCATTCTGTAATGGGATATATAAATTGTAGCTCATAATTTCTTATGATTTGGTCTGAATCTTTTTCATGTCTGGCCCAGACTGATCCGACAGTCTGACGGCTTCTGCTTTCTTTTCAAATCTACAGCCCAGTTCCTTTGCGATTTTTCCTTCAAGCAGCCCTATTATGAAAACTAGACTTTCCAGAACTTTCATATGGCTTTGAAATCGCTCTAAACGCATGATAGATTGGAAGATCTTCTCATTCCAAAGTTGACAAATTCCTCTAACCCTCAACTGCCCGCTACTTTCTCTAAGAAATTTATTATTTTGTGTGATTTGAAAATGAAATCCCCAACTCCCTATTATAGGCGTTCAAATTGGGGATTGACAGCACCTACTGGTTGCACATGGCCTGTTTAATCCTCCCTTTATATTGCCTCTATGCCTTGTTCTATTGTTCTCCAAACCATCCAATCAAATCTTAGTTAATTTCTTTATCGGACACATATATTTTTTGCAATTGCCTCTTTATTGTTTGTATTCAATTAGGGTTTTTAATGCATAGATCCTACCCCAACAGCACATCCAAAAATACAATTGCCCAGGAAGCTTGCTCAAGTGCCATTCATTGATTAGGCGAGGCGTGGGCGGAACGTTCTAGTATGCAGCACCGGACAAGGCGTGGCTGATGCACAGGCTACTAACTCGCGTCATCTCCCACTTTCTCGCTGGTCTTCGCCTCTTCTTTCCCAACTTTCTCGCTCCAAAGAAATCTCACTCCTCCAAACTCTCGCTCTTCCCTCCAACTTTTCTAGCTCATATAAATCTCGCTCTCCATCTGCTCTCCTCTCTCTCCAATCTTTCTTGCTCAAAATCTTGCTCTCAAAACGATCTCGTTGGTCCTCCGATCTCATGATCTCGCTCTCAAACGATCCTCGGCTGAATCTCAACTCTCAAACGATCTCGCTCTTAGCTACTGCGAACAATTGTTTGGTCTTCCGTAGTAATTTCTACACGATTGTGCCAACTAGTCACTTGCCTTCCACTAACTTTGGTCCAGCAGTACACCATTTCACTACATAATTTTTCCATTTACTTAGCCAAATTTTTTTCCCAAATTTTCCCAAACTCGAATGTCCATATTTTTCTTTTCAAATCCCCATTTTCCTCTTCAGACACCTACCATTTCACACTACTTTCTCATCAACCTACTCACCTTATTTATACAATTTAATAGGGACACTACACAATTAAATGGAAAATTAAGACATTAATAAGAAAAGTACACTTAAGTTGTAAAATTGGGATTCGGGGTTCACATCAAGCAGCGTCTCCAAATGAGCTTCCAGAGGTGTTTAATTGTGATGAATGGGTTTGACTGGTTTGTGCAGTCTTGATCACTCTGATTAGTGGCTGAAAAGGCAGATTCCCTTACTACGGCCCCTCGAATGGTTTAACCCTGGCCCCCCTAGGTTGGATTGCTTCCCCAAACCGAAGTTAGGATGGCTCCTTCCAGCCCCGATTACTAGTATGCTGAAGAGGTTATTCTGGATAGCACATACTTACTAAGGTTTCAATGGGCACATGTCAGCTCCGTGAGCCCTCCACAATTGACGCAACCGATTGCAGCCACTTGAGCCGATGCAGTGGGTTGTGCTGATATTAGAGCAATGGCTCCTTGGTTGATTGCCATTGACTAGAGGATCGACGTCACCGCGGCCATTTGCATGGCCAACGTGGTCATTGTCTCTACAGGGACAATGGCTGTTTCACTTTTCCTTCTCTCGGCTCCTCGGCCTCCATATCCATCGTCGATCCAGTCATCCATATTCTGTGAGATGCGGTCGAGGATGACTTTAGCCTCTGTATATGTCTTATCCATAAAATCTCCTACCACAGAGTCATCAGCAACAGCCAGTATTGCTCTGTTAAGGCCATTATAAAACGTTTCCATCAAGACGCAATCGGGGATCCCGATATGCGGGTAGTTTTTCACCAGTCTCCTAAATCGCACCCAGGTGGTGCTTAGGGTCTCATTCTCCATCTGTTCGAAGTTCAACACATCCTTTCATCGCCTTGCGCTAACGGAAGGTGGGAAGAACTTCATGAATCGCTCTACCAGTTGATCCCATGAAGTGATTTCATTTGGCTCAAGTGAGTAAGCCCACCTCTTAGCCTCGTCCCTCAAAGTGTAAGGGAACAGATACAGTCTTATATTCTCCGGGGTCATGCCAAGTAAGGAAAAATTGTCGCACATCTCGACAAAGCTAGTCACATGGGCGTGTGGGTCTTCACCTTGCAGATCCCCAAACTACCCGGCATTTTGAATCATATGCAGCATGACCGACTTAATCTCGAAACGCGCATTCTCTTCCATAGTCGGCCTTGAGATTCCAGGAAAAAAATTATACAAATTGGGTGCCACATAATTACGCATTGAGATGTTACGATCAACTGCCAGGAAGATAGGATCCTAAGCCGGTTGAACAGCCCCTTGGTTTCCAACTGGGACCACATTATCATTGTTGTCCGCCATGTTGGCTACCTTCTTTTCCCTAATTCGGTTCTGATGTGCCCTTGCACGAAAAGTATGCTCGATCTCAGGGTTAGCTTCGAATTCTGGTTCAGCACCAGGACTCATAAACTGTCAGGCTGCTCTCCACGTTGAACAGCCAGTACAATGAGATCTGTCCTGCAAAATACCAAAAACACACTCAAACAATAAACCATTAACCAATCCCCGACAAAGGTGCCGTAAACTTGTTTGTTTGAAAACGCTGATAGGTATGATTCATGATGTTCTATGCTCGAAATGATGCGATACTACTGCTAGATATGCATTAATTATGGATGTTCACGTAGTATGCCATGCGTTGTCACAAGTTTTCTTACGATGGAACCAAGTGTAATTCCACCGCAAGTTTCTCGGTGTGATCCAAGGTCGAACTCAGGGACTATTTTAGGTTATTGTGATATGTTCATTATATATGCGACCAGGTTTTCAATCTTTAAAAATGTGTTTGTACAGGTAGATAAATTGCGATAAAATAAAGTAAAGCAATAAAGATGCGATAATAAAATAAAATACAATAAACCTAAACAAGATGATACAAGATACAGGCTTCATGTTACAAGATGCTGGGGTCAAGGCTGGCTGTGAAAGTTATGCAAAGACGTGGAATGCGGTGGAAGGTCTTATGAACAGAATAGAAAGAGAAAGATAAATAATATAAACAGCGCAAGTTCTCAATTGCGTTGAAGCTAGAAATACTGTTCTGCTCTTCTCTTGGCGTATACCTTTCAGTGATCGGCCACGCTCCCACATGTCTGTGGTGAAACAGAGAATAACATAATGAACGCAAAGTTGCTTCCATTTCTGGAAGTACTACTCGCTTTAGTTAACGCATTCTTCTAACTCTCTCTCGATAGATCAGAATGTCATCTTCATTTCTGCTCTCATAGGTGAAGATGTCGTCTAGCATGCCTTAGCTAAACGCATTTTACACCTTTAACACAGATTAAGTACTTGTCTGATTCATATTAACTATCAAGGTATTAAAAAGACATCATGGAGAAAATGATTAATGGAGGAACAGAAATAGATAGAGAATGGTATATGAACGCTATCGAAACATTTAATATATCTATTAAGCATTTGATACATGGTGTGTGAATGAAAAGATAAAGAGAAAGTGAAATACAACGATGAAAGAGATAGAACAGATACAAAAAAGTGCCAATGTCTTGGTACTGATTCGATGGAGATCTGCTTGCCAGATAGGATGGATTTGATGGTAGGGAGAGCTTCCTTCTCAGGCTTCCTCCACCAGTAGAAGAGATCTATGCATAGAGCTTCCAATCGGGTATTCGGCAGATTAGATCTGAGATTCACCTCTCGGCCTTATCTCATCTTCTTCTCGGATTTCTTCACTTAAGCACTCAGCTCAGCCTTTTCTTTCAACAGTTTAGCAGCACTTAGCCCCGTATCAAGTAGCATAAGTTTTCTCTGAAATCTATGGGGTATTTATAGGTGCAGGTCTTTGACTCCGGCCTTGTGGTCCCCACTGATGGTTATGGTAATTCTGAAGATGGAGGGATATTATTCCTTCTATTATGCAATCAGACCGTTAATTTTGTACAACCGTTAGTTATACACGTGCTTTAATCCTCCGCTTTTGTGTTGCTCAGTTGCATCTTTCGATCACGGATTTGCATGCAGTGTTACTTTTATTACCACATGTGGTTGAAAGTTAGCTCTGGATCGACTGTCGAATTGTGCCATCATTGCAGTGATCGTCTCTTCATTGTTGATTGACCGGCACAATGTGACAGAGATGCATTGATTAGTTTCTCGTGAGCCTTGAACATAAGCGGTGACTTGATTTCCTGCAAAACATAGTAAAACTTAGCTTGTCTTCCATCTTTATGCCGTTAGTGGTTGTAATTGCGATCATTTATAATTATTGTAATTCTAAGCTAATCTTCATATAATCGGCACATAGTTTCTAACTTTTGGCCGCAATAGATAAGGTGGCATAAATAACTTGTATTTCTACAAGTTATCAATAAGCTCTATGGACATTTTGTATTCAACACATGCGTCCAAGACTTAGAAGCACCGTATTTGCATTAGAAAATGATTTGTTGTGCATGAGTGTAGCAAGATCGCATTGGCTTGCGTTGACTAGGGTTAACCTCGCAGTCACTCTTAAGGGTTGCAATGAAATCATCTCCGCATTTTATCTATTTTTCCACACATTTATTACATGT